>NW_022994231.1:50000-79962 GCF_012275295.1 Melopsittacus undulatus
CCTCGCTCGTTCGCTCGCGGTGACGGTGGGGAGAAGAAGGAGAACGACACCTCGCAGGCAACGGGAAGCGAGCTGGAAAGGAGACCACCCAGCCTGAACACCGGACACCGCCCGCGGCCCGTCCGAGGACGAGGAGCGCAGACGAGCCCGGCCCGCCGGGGGCCCTCTCCGACGCGACCCGAAAGGCCTCATCGATCGGTCGGGGGAAGGGGGGAAGAGAGGAAAAGACGAGAGAGAAAACAAAGTAGCAAAAGTAAAGGGGGCTCCCACGGCAGCCCAAAACGGTGGGGTGCTTCCCTGAGACACGCACACACACCACGCGCCACACCAGGGCAGCCCGAGCCCACCCCGTGGGGACTGCTTTTTAGTCGGGGCCGGGTGCCGAAGAAGGCCGAGGGAGAGCTCCCGCGAGCCCGACTCCTTTCTTTCCCTCCGGCCAGCCACCGTCCTCTTTCGCTTTCCCCGCTTGGCGGGCTCCAGCTTTAACGCCGGTAAAAAGAACGGCGAGAGAGGGTAAACGGAAAGGTAAAAGGAATGGAGACGAAGGAGGGAGAGGGAGACAGAAAATGAGGTGCCGCCACCTCGGCCAAGCCACCGGGGCCCCTAAGGCAAGCGCGGCAAAGCGGCGAGCCGGACCCGGGCTTGCTTCAATTTCTGCGCCGGGACGTGCGCACGTAACCGGCGGGGCTCGCCGCCGCCGCCACCCTGCCCATCATCGGAGCCCTCTTCCGCAAATCTCACCGAGAACCGGGCGGGGAAGATAATTCGGACCTGGGATCGAGTTCCCCCCGCCACGGTCTTCCAGCGTTCGAGTGCCGGCCTCCGCCGCCGGTCTGTCGTCTCTCGCCCTCGCCCCGCGGGAGAGCCGAACGAACGAGACGAAACCCTCGGGAAGCGTCGCCACGGCTGCCCAGTGCCCCCTCGCTATCGACGGCAGAGCCGCGGGGGTGACAGCCGCTCGCTAGCGCCGCTTCGGAGACGAGCCACTACTCGCTCCTATAATACGGACAGATAAGTCTCCTCCCGCGGCAGCTAGCAAGACCGGCCGCTAGGCTCAGCGAGGTGGCGCAGCAGCGCAGCCGACAGTTACGATGAGGCAACTGGAGGCAGCGAAAAACAGCGACCCCTTCGGACTCCCGCGGAAGAGGAGCGGCCGACACGTCTACCTCGGCACCTCGGGAGCGCGGCCACGTCTACCTCGGCACCTCGGGAGCGCGGCTAAGTCCGGCGCGAGCCGGAGCTCCCCCTAGCGGCGGCGCGAGCGGAACCGTTCCCTGGAAATGCGGCAGAGTCCCCGCGGAGCCCGGTAGACCTGACGGAAAACTACGCCCCCCCCACCAGCGCTCGGCCGCAGGCAGCCGGCAGGTCTACCTCGGCACCGCGGGAGCGCGGCTAAGTCCGGCGCGAGCCGGAGCTCCCGCTAGCGGCGGCGCGAGCGGAACCGTTCCCTGGAAATGCGGCAGAGTCCCCGCGGAGCCCGGTAGACCTGACGGAAAACTACGCCCCCCCCACCAGCGCTCGGCCGCAGGCAGCCGGCAGGTCTACCTCGGCACCGCGGGAGCGCGGCTAAGTCCGGCGCGAGCCGGAGCTCCCGCTAGCGGCGGCGCGAGCGGAACCGTTCCCTGGAAATGCGGCAGAGTCCCCGCGGAGCCCGGTAGACCTGACGGAAAACTACGCCCCCCCCACCAGCGCTCGGCCGCAGGCAGCCGGCAGGTCTACCTCGGCACCGCGGGAGCGCGGCTAAGTCCGGCGCGAGCCGGAGCTCCCGCTAGCGGCGGCGCGAGCGGAACCGTTCCCTGGAAATGCGGCAGAGTCCCCGCGGAGCCCGGTAGACCTGACGGAAAACTACGCCCCCCCCACCAGCGCTCGGCCGCCGGCCGCCGGCAGGGCTACCTCGGCACCGCGGGAGCGCGGCTAAGTCCGGCGCGAGCCGGAGCTCCCGCTAGCGGCGGCGCGAGCGGAACCGTTCCCTGGAAATGCGGCAGAGTCCCCGCGGAGCCCGGTAGACCTGACGGAAAACTACGCCCCCCCCACCAGCGCTCGGCCGCAGGCAGCCGGCAGGTCCACCCGGAGGCACGGGCGGAAAGCGGGAAAGATGGCGGCCGAGTCCCCGGCCACCAGGCCTGCCTGGCGTTCCCCCGCGGAGGAGCGAGGGTCTCCCGAGCAGCGGCAGCGGCAGGCGAGCGCCGCAGCAACCCCTCTGCTGCCCGCCCGCTCCCCGCCCGCCCGCCGGGATGCTCGCAAGCTCGAGCGGCGCTGCCGGGCACTCACCAGCCTTTTCTCGCTCGCTCGCTCGCTCGCTCGGTAGATAGGTAGGGTCTCTTTCGGGCGGGTATTTCTCGGTCCCTTCTCGCCGGACAGATGCCGGCAAGCGGGCAGGGCTGCAGAGAGACGGCCGCGCCCAGGAGCAGGGGCTGGGGCACGCTGCCGGCAGGCACCCAGGGGAGACGCGCGAGCCGCAGAGAGGATCTGTCAGGAGGACCGCCTCGGTGCCCCTGCGTAGGTAAGGAGGACGCGCCGCAGAGCGGGGCTCCCCTCCGCACCGTGCGAGGGACGGGGCGAGCCGGGTCCCTCGTCCCGGGCGGGGCCGGCCGGCTGGCTGCAGGGCGCGAACGCGGCCGTGCAGCCGGCCCCGGCTGCCCGGCGCCGTCCTCGCCGGCAGGGTCCCCGCAGCCCAGGGGCCGCTCGCAGGGGCAGGGACTCCGCCGCCTGCCAGGCGGGGCCAGCGCTCAGCCCGCCCGGGAGCTCCCCGAGGTGCTCGGGGGAGCCGGGCGGGGGAAACGACAACAACCCCCGGCAGGGAAGGAAAAGCGATCTTGGCTCTACGAGCGCTCTATGGGGGGGGGCAGCGCCGGACTCCGAGCAGGAGCTCCTGGCAGGGACAGCTCCGAGAAACAGAGACACGGGTAGGGAGCGCGGGGGGGGGGGGGGAAGTGAAGCGCAGCCCTGAGGTGGGGGGGGGGGGGGCTGCGCTCGGGCATCCTTTTCCCCAGCCACCGTTCTTCCGCTTCCCTGCTTTGCGGGCTCCGGCTTTAACTCCGGAGAGAGAATGACGAGAGAACGGGAGTGGGAAAGCACAGCGAAGCGGAGGAAAAAAGGGGGGGGGGTGGGGGGGGGGTGGGGGGGGGGGGGGTGTGTTTGTGCGTGCGCGTGAACATTATGAGGTGCCGCCACCTCGTCCCCAGCACCGGGGCCCCAGGAAAGCCCGGGCGACAGCCAGATGCTGCTGAGGCATCTCCGTGCAGGGACGTACCTACCGGGACAGAAAAGCGGTCGGTAATAAAAACCGTTTGTGCTCCAGCAAATGCTCAGATTACCGCAGGGGCGACGGCAGGGAGGGCTGAAGATCGCGTTCCCCTTGCAAGCTTCTAAGCAGAGACAGACCGAAAGACACTAGCCGCCGCACCTGTGGGTCTGCAGGAGCCGCTGCGCCCCCCCCACCCCCTCCCGCTTCCCTCCCGACATGGCCGGCCGGCCGCCGGGAGGCTCGCCGGCAGACGCCAGGTCTACCCGAAGTCACGGGCGGAAAGGGGGGGAAGACGGCGGCCGCTCCCGGGCCACCAGGTCTACCTGGCGTCCCCCCGCGGGGAGGCGAGCGCCGTAGCAACGCCCCGGCAGGGGAGGAAAAGCGTTCTTGGCTCTACGAGCGCTCTATGGGGGGGAGCAGCGCCGGACTCCGAGCAGGAGCTCCTGGCAGGGACAGCTCCGAGAAACAGAGACACGGTCAGGGAGCGCGGGGGGGGGGGTGGGTGGGTGGGGGGGGGGGGGGGGGGGGGGTAAGTGAAGCGCAGCCCTGAGGTCTGGGGGGTGCGTTCGGGCATCCTTTTCCCCAGCCACCTCCCACTGGGCACAGGCCCGGTGCCTCCTTCTCCACCCATCCTCTCCTCCTACAGCTGCCGTGGCAGCAGCGCATCTCCCGACAGCTTCTCCTCCCTTCACAGCACGCACCCACAACGCGTTTCCAGCCGCACTCAAACGGGATCGCAAAGTCAAAGAACGCGTAGCCGGATGTGCGGGGCAGCCACGGGAGACGCAGCCTCCCGACGGAGGGGTCTCCTCTGCACTGGTTGCTGCAGGGATCCGGCTCCTTCAATAGCCCACGCTCAACGAGGGGGCCCCGTTTGTCACAACGGGCAAATCCACGGCGACCGCCACGGCTTTGTGACGGCGGCAGCACCGCGCCCCCGGCCGCTGGCCGCTCGGGGGTGCTCCGGGAGTCACTGCGGGGGGGGGGGGGGGGGGACGGGACGACCAGGCTCTGCCCAGCCGGCTCGGGGAGGTCCCTCACGGGCTGCTCTTCCTCACTACCTGTGGTGCGCAGGTGCAGCGTGCGGGGGGTCGCAGCTCAACGCGGGCAACGGAACGGGGCGTCACGGCCACCTGCGACAAGCGCAGAGCGACCGACATCGGCACGGCAGAGAACCGTGGAATCCCAGACCGGGTTGAGCCGGAAGGGGCCTTAAAGCGCATCCAGATCTACCCCTGCCACGGGCAGGGACACATTCCGCTACAGCAGCTTGCTCCGAGCCCCCGTGTCTCTGTGCACTCCCAGAGCATCCTGGGGATACCCCTAGAGAATCCCAGAGAATGCCTCGGGCGCCTGCGGAGCACCCCACGGACTCAGTCAGAGGTCACGCGTCACGATGACCTCGGGGACACGGGGACCACGGGGGTTCCTGTTTGTGGAACACTCCGTGTTCAGGGGTGTGAGGCCACGGAACCCCACGGAACCCCTCAGCAGAAGCTCTAGGAGACGACAGCTGCCCCACGGAACACAAGCTACCGGTGCAGGAGGCAAGAGCAGGTCCTCTGGTGGTTCCCATCTCGGTGTCTCGCAGCCGGTGACGCCCGTGGACACAGGAGCGTGGAACGAGGTGGGTGGCGATTGCGATCCTGGGGTGCTTTAGGAGTTGCCAAGAGCACCTCAAGTGACTTCCCCAGTGTGGCCGCTTTGCAGCGGGTGTGCAGTCGTGCCGCTGAGGCGGCAGCGGAGCTGCGGCCGCTGAGGGGAGCTCCTGGGATCTGGGCTCGTTGCTTGTGGGGAGAAGAAGGGGCTGTGGGGATGGGACAGGGGGGGAAGGGCTTTAATGTGACAGAGAGGGGAGACTGAGAAGAGATCTCAGGAAGACGTTTTTCCCCGTGAGGGTGGTGGGACACTGGCACAGGGTGCCCAGAGAAGCTGTGGCTGCCCCATCCCTGGCAGTGTTCAAGATGCAGCTCAGAATTCCCTGCCTGTTTCCTTGGGACATGGTTGATTTGCTTTGGAGATAAATCTGCCTCTACAGATCTAACACCAAAAGGAACTGTTCACCTTCCGGTGCACTAGACACACAGATCACTTGCTGTGTCATGCGCACTTCACACAGAATCACAGAATCCCGAGGGTTGGAAGGGACCTCGAAAGATCATCCAGTCCAACCCCCCTCAAGAGCAGGGTAACCCAGAGTACATCACATAGGAACATGTCCAGGCGGGCCTTGAATATCTCCAATGTAGGAGGCTCCACAACCCCCCCGGGCAACCTGTTCCAGTGCTCTGTCACTCTCACAGTAAAGAAAACCCCTGGTTCACCAGTGCCTCAGCAAAAAGGATCATAGAATCATAGAATCAACCAGGTCAGAAAAGAACTTTAAGCTCATCCAGTGCAGGCCTTATCTATCTCAGCACTGTCGAGGCCACCGCTAACCCATGGCACTGAGGGTGTGTGAACACTTCTGGGGTGGTGACTCCATCACTGCCCTGGGCAGCCTCCTCCAACGCCTGAGCACCCTCTGGGGCAGGAATTGTTCCTCAGCTCCACCTAAACCTGCCCTGGTGCAGCTCGAGGCCGTTTCCTCTCGTCCCATCCCTTGTTCCTTGGGAGCAGAGCCCAGCCCCTCCTGGCTCCATCCTCCTGTCAGGCACTTGGAGGGAGCCATCAGGTCCCCCCTGAGCCTTCTCTTCTCCATCTGAACCCCCCAGCTCCCTCAGCCCTTCCCCATCTCTCTTGTGCTCCAGGCCCTGCACCAGCTCCATTGCCCTTCTCTGGCCCCACTCCAGCCCCTCAAGGTCTCTCTTGCAGTGAGGGACCCAGAGCTGAACACAGGATTCGAGGTGCGGCCTCCCCAGTGCCCGGCGCAGGGGCACAATCCCTGCCCTGGCCCTGCTGCCGCACTGGTGCTGATCCAGCCCACGATGCTGGAGGCTTCCTGGCTGCCTGGGCACGAGCTGCTCACGTTCAGCTCCATCAATCGGCACCTCCAGCTCCTTTCCCGTGAGCAGTTTCCAGCTGCTCTTCCCCAGGCCTGCAGTATTGCAGGGGGTTGTTGTGGCCCAAGTGCAGGACCCGGCACTTTGCCTTCCTGAACCTCATCCCATTGGCCCCAGCCCATGGCTCCAGCCTGTCCAGATCCCTCTGCAGAGCTTCCTTCCTTCCAACAAATCAATGCTGCCACCCGAGCTGGTGTCATCTGCACATTTACACGTCCCATTATGGAACAGTACGGAGCAGTTTGCACCGGTACAAACCAATGTAGGCCTCTGTGGTCTCAGATACTGCTGGGGTTTCAATATCCCAGTGCTCCCAGTCTCTGCTCCAGGTCTTCCCACTTGCAAGCATGCTCAACTCCCAATCCCTCTCAGTGCTCCCACTACCTGCTGCAGGTGCTCCCACTCCCTTTCAGTCCTTCCCAGTCCCTCCTAGTGCTCCCAGGCCCTGCCACAGGTGCTCCTGCTCATCCCCCCACCAGACCTCTTTTGTCCTTTGCTGGGACACCCCAAATTAGGCAGGCCCCACTCTGGGACTGGGTCCCCCAACTCCCTGATACCAGGGAGGAGGGGATTTGTGATGCCCCATGGGGTGTGGTTTGGGGGCAACAGGAAGCAATTTGGGGCTGGGTGGCATTGGAGGGGGGGAGCAGTATTTTTGGGGTACCCCCTGTTGGGGACAGGGTGTTTGGTGGGGCCACTCCAGGATTTTGGGTCCCGGGGTTTATCTGTGGGGGTCTGGGGTGTTGGAAGGGTGCAGGTCTCCCCTGGCTGCCTGCAGGCAGTGCCCCAGCCCTGCTCCTGGCTTTCCTGCAGTGTTGTTTCTCCAATGACAGATACTTTGGTGTGAACATAAACTTTTCTTAGAACTGTGGAATCATTTAGGTTCAAAAAGATTCTTAAGAACATTGAATCCTCTGTCAAGTCCACCAGTGAGCCATGTCTACAAGTGACACAGCTACATGTCTTTTAAATACCTTCATATATATAAAAGGTCTTTTTATATACCTAGAAGTTCTTTTACATTCCTCCAGGGATGGTGACAGAACCACTTCTGTGCACAGCCTGTTTCTTGGCCCCTTTATCCCTGCTGAAGGAAGAGATTCAGCCTGTTTAGCTGAGGCATCTCATTCTAGGATTGCAGCCTGGGGCTGGAAGGGGACTCAGATCCCTCCCATGCTTACCACAAACCCACAGGTGTGATTCAAAGATCACCAATGTCCCACAATCCCCACTGTCTGCAGCAGCACAAAAGGGAATCTCTCAGGTCACAGCTGATCTGGGAAAGCAAAACCTCATTTCCAGAACTCACTCCCCATGGAACTCACCAGTTTGGTGAGTCATGAACCTGGTTGAAGAAGGTGGTTAACAATTGCCTGCAGGTGTTTCAATGCTAACACAGGTCCTTGAGAGCTGCTGCACCAAACACTGCAAACTTCCAGGGACTTTACAAGCAGCAGCACAGATCTGGATGGCAGCATGAGGTGAAAGGAGATATTCTTGATATGGTTCCTCTGCAAGAACAGGATAAGGAAAAATCTGCTTTTACTTAGGAAGGTCTCCAGCAAACCTTTACCAGCCTTCACCCCAGGTGTTCGTGCTGCACTTGCTGAACTCCTATCAGCAGTCTGACTTCCTCAGCAGGTGAAAATGTACCATTATATAGATGATGTCTTGATCAGAGGAGATTCCCCCCCAGAGGCAGGGGAAGCAGCACCAGCAGTGTGGGAAGCACTACATGATGTCAAAGTTCCACCTGAGCAATGTCAGAAACCAAGCAGAAACCGGCAGATCAATGCTCCCACCAAACTTGGTGCTGTCCATAGATTTACACATCCCAGCATGGAGCAGTATAGACCAGTTTGTACCAGTACAGACCAATATAGGCCTTTGTGGCAAGAGATACTGCTGGACTTTCAATATCCCAGTGCTCTCAGACCCTGCTGCAGATGCTCCAGCTCATCCCCCACCCGACCTCCTGGCTGGGGCTTTCTTTGTGGGGACCCCCCAACTTAGGCACCCCCCGCTCTGGGGTTACCTCCCCACTGCAGTTCCCCGATACTGGAGCGGGTGGGGGTCGGGTGTGCCCCATGGTGTGTGGACTGGGGGCAACAAGGAGTGTTTTGGGGCTGGTGTCTTTGGGTAGCAGGAAGCAGCTTTTTAGGGTATCTCCAGTTGGGGGTGAGGGTGGGACCATTCCAGGATTTTGGGTCCCCAGTTTCATTTGGCATGGCCCGTGGTGATGGTGGGGTGAGGTTCACTTTGGGGGTGCTACAGGCAGTGCTGCTGGGCTGCAGGTATGAGGAGGCAGAAGTGAGAAGGGAGCAGAGCACAACACAACCTCCTTGGATAGCGGATGCCCTGCTTGCAATGACAGCAGTGACAAAGCCCCAGTCCCTGCCCACAGGGTTCCTGGGTGGGAAGCCCAGGTCCCAGCAGGACCATGGCACCTCAGCCAGCACAGAGCCTCTTCCCACATCCCTCCTCACATGCAGCACCCACTGCAGTGACCAAGAAGCCAGGGCAAGAGCCAGGCCCAGCACTCACCTGCCAGGGAGCCCATGGCAGTGCGTGCCAGCATCATGGGCTGCCACCTGCTTTGGGCTGGGAGGGACCTTAGAGCTCATCCAGCTCCAACCCCTGCCATGGGCAGGGACACCTTCCACTAGAGCAGGTTGATCCCATGGCCCTGTGTGCAACCTGGCCTTGAACACAGCAGCCATGGGGCAGACACAGCTTCTGTGGGCACCCTGTGCTGTGGGGTATCAAAGACAGACTCCAGTTCTGGTGAAATCTGAACATCTTTATTTTACCTCTGGCATCCCTTTTAGAGTCTACTAAGTGCTAAGCCGTAACTTTCCACTCTGTTACTTCCTTAATATCCCGATTCAGTGAAACTCCTCAGGGTTACAAATATTTACATTGTTTGGTCTGTTTCTGAGATGCCGGTGCCACTGCTGAGGGATTCCTTGGGGTTCCATGGCCTCACACACCTGAACATGGAGTGTTCCAGAACCAGCCACCCCGGTGGTCCCCATGTGCCCAAGGTCATTGTGATGCATGAGCTCTGACTGGGTCCATGGGGTGCTCTGGAGGTGCTGCAGATTCTCTAGGGTTATCCCAAGGATGCTCTGGGACTGCAGAGAGACACAGGCCATGGGATCAAGCTGCTCCAGTGGAAGGTGTCCCTGCCCATGGCAGGGGTTGGATCTGGATGAGCTTTAAGGTCCCTTCCAGCCCAACCCAGTCTGGGATTCCAGGACTCTCTGCTGTGCCAATGTCGGTCACTCTGTACTTGTCATACGTGGCCGTGATGCCTGTTCCATTGCCCAGGCTGAGCTGTGACCCCTCGCATGCTGCACCTCCGCACCAAAGGCACTGAGGAAGAGCAGCCCGGGAGGGACCTCCCCGAGCCGGCTGGGCAGAGCCTGGTGCCCCCCCCCCTTGCAGTGACTCCCGCAGCACCCCTGGGTGCCCAGTGGCCATGGGCACGATGCTGCCGCCATCACAAAGCCGTGGCGGTCGCTGTGGATTTGCCCATTGTGACAAATGGGGCCCCCACGCTGAGCTGAGCGGGGGCTATTGAAGGAGCCAGAGCCCTGCAGGAACCAGTGCAGAGGAGACCCCTCCGTCGGGAGGCTGCGTCTCCCGTGGCTGCCCCGCACATCCGGCTACGCGTTCTTTGACTTTGCGATCCCGTTTGAGTGCGGCTGGAAACGCGTTGTGGGTGCGTGCTGTGAAGGGAGGAGAAGCTGTCGGGAGATGCGCTGCTGCCACGGCAGCTGTAGGAGGAGAGGATGGGTGGAGAAGGAGGCACTGGGCTTGTGCCAGTGGTAGGTGGCTGAGGAAAAGGATGCGTGAACGCACCCCTCTCAGGGCCGGGCTTCACTTTCCCCCCACCCGCTCCCTGACCGTGTCTCTGTTTCTCGGAGCTGTCCCTGCCAGGAGCTGCTGCTCGGTGTCCAGCTCTGCTCCCTCTCAGTACTCCCAGAGCCAAGAACGCTTTTCCTTCCCTGCCGGGTGTTGTTTCTTCCCCCTCTCAGCGCCAGCAGCGGCTTAGAACCGGTGCGGAGCAGGGGAATCTCCTTCCTCTGGGCCAGCCTATGGGTGGGGGGGTGGTACGGCGCTTGCCTCCCCCTGTCGCTGCTTGGCGGCTGCCCTCTCCTCCGCCAGGTAGACCTGGCGTGCGCCGGGGGGGGGGGGAGGAAAGCTGTCGGCTTGCCGGAGGTAGACCTGGCATTGGCCTCCTGCCTTCGTTTCTCGCCGTTTGGTAGACCTGGCCTCCGCAGGCTCGCGGTTGGGGGGGCATGTAGTGCCGTGCCGGAGGTAGACCTGGCATCCGCCTACTGCCTATGCGGCATTCTTGCCGTTGGTAGACCTGGCCTCAGCCATCTCGCAAGGTGGGGGGGGGGTTGCCCGCGGTTAGAGCTCGGCCTTCGTTTTTCTAGGTTTCCTTCGTGGTTTGTGGCGGCGGGATGGCTGTCTTTTTTTGGGGGTTTGGTTTTGGTTGTTTTTTTTTCGGTTCGTTTTTCTGTTTCGGGTTTGTTTTCGATTTTTTTTTTTATTTTTATTTCCTCTCTTTTTTAGGTTAGTCGAATCATCCTCCAATACAGTGGGGTGTTCAGTACGGATCCCACAATGGGATGCAGACAGGCTGGTCGGACACAAGGGTCTCGTCTTTCTTGGGACACTGACAGGCTGATCAAATATAAAGGGGTCAAGGAAATCCCCCTTATAATGTTACAATGTGGTCTGAGCCATAGGGCTCAGGAAGTATTGCTTTTGATTCTCATTGTGTGACAAAAAAAAAAGAGGGGGGGAGTATAATGATGGAGCAAACCACTTTGACTGTTAAAAATGTGCAGTCTGTTTCTGCAGCTGCTTCACATTCTGTTTGCACCAGATGCTTCTGCTTTAAGGAGTCACTTGAACCTGTCTACTTCTCAAGAACTGATAACCTGGGGAAGGGGTATATTTGTGTCCTCCTACCTACAGGTCCATGGCGGCTGCCTGTACAGTTTGTCAAGCCTTGCCATGAGTGGCACAGATGAGTGGAAGAACTCGATGCATCAGCTACAGGAGCTGATACCCCAAGCAAAATGAGACAGAGGAAGAGAAAAACGAATGATTGCAAAACATCCCTTGGGGGCAACTGAAAATTAACAACTTGAATATGTGTGCTCGTAAATTATTAGAGGTTGTGATTTTGTGTATAAAACCACCTGTATGCCACATGTTATAAAGGTTCAAGTGACTTCAAATCAGACTAATCTTACTGAAATAATGCTTCCTAGAGTAGTGGGTTGTTATGTTACACAAGTCCAGCAGGGATAGAGCAGACACACCAAATTGTAAACTTTTAGTAAAACTAAAAAGGGGGAGATGTGGAGACAGTTCTCACAGGAGAATGGGTATTTGGTACATGAGCTCTGAATAACTCTGAGGGATACAGCAAGGCCGTGGGAGGCCTGAGGAAGCTCAAGCAAGCAAGATAAGAAGAAGCTGGAATTCACTGAGTGATGAGAACTGTGGACTGTTGGCAAGTGTTGGAGGTCAAGTTCTCACACCTGTGCTTAACCAATTCTATGTTAGTCACTGAGGGTCTTCAAGACAAGTATCCAATCATGATATGCCAAATTGCTGTAGGTGTGTATAAGCAGTAGTATATAAGGAGTTAATGCTTTGTAATAAATGGCTTTTTGTCTCATCACATTGATCTCTGACTGAGTCCGTTCCGCGGCAGCCATGGGCAGGGGTGCCTTCCATAGAGTAGCCTGCTCCAAGCTGGCCTTGAGCACTGCCAGGGATAGAGAATCCAAACCTTCTCCATCCTTCCCATGCCAGTGCCCCAGTGGGATTCCCTCCCAGGGAAAGCCTTCCTTATCTCCAACCTGCAATTCCCAGTCAGAGCACATCACCCCTTGTCCTACGGCTCCAATCCCTGCTCTTCCATTCCCTCCCAGCTTCACCACGCATTGGCTCGTGATGGTCGGAATCACGGACCTGGCTTCTGCCAATTCTGAGAGCATCCCACAGAGCTCCACAGCATCCATAGGGATTCAAATTATGCCAAGGCATTCAGACTCTCCCATCTCCCCATATGCCCCGCCCCCCACGATGGACCTCCCACCCATGGAATCTACTCCCCCACCCACCCACGGAACCTACCTCTATGTAGCATCAGCCCCAGCACCAAGGGACCTGCATCCAGCACCCGTACCCCTGGGGCAGTTGCGCTTTGGGCGCAGAGGTGATTGCAGCTCTTTGGTAGCAGCTCCTTGGTGTCACCCTTAGCAGTGATGGCAGTGATGGCTTTGATTCGTGTCTTCATTCTGCTGCCACTGGCCTGGTTGGTGCATGGCTCATGGGACAGCTGTGGGTGAGCGGCACCAGCCTGCAGGGCTCCTGGTATTCCATAGGGAGATGCTGCTGCTCTCAACCACGGTCACATCAATGGGGTGGTGGGCTTGGGAGAGCCCCACTTCCTCGCCATCACCCCATGCGCTGGCACAGTGCAGCTATGGGCCCCCCCAAAGGGTCCTTTCTCCCTGAAGCACCCTATGGAGTGGGATGATGCTTATCTATGGGGCACCCCACATTGTCCCTTGTCCCTGCAGCACCCAATGGCGCGGGAGCATGCTCACCCTTCATCCCTAACCATCAAGTCTTGGGTTTCTGCTTCCAGAGTGAGACAAGGGGGGGCACAAAATTATAAAACGCAATCTAGAAACCTTTAGAATCAGTTCTAAGTCATGTTAAGTTTCATGGCTTTGTAACAGCAGCAATGGAAAATTACTGAGGTGCATGATACAGAGAAAAGACAACAGAGGACAGCGAGAGAACATCCTGAGAATTCGTGTACAAGAGAAATCGGTAGAGGTGACAGAGTTTGAAGAGAAACAGTCTAGAAGAAGAGGACGCAGGGATAAGGAGTATCTGGGAAGGGCAGGGGTCCAGGATGGGCTAGAGTTAAAGTAACTGAGAAGTAGGAGAACAGGAGGATTCTTATGTCTCTGGTGCTAACGAACCAATGAAGCTGTAGGAGCATCTACTGCGCAGGCTTCAAAGGCTGCCAGGATTGATGAAGACTGTTGGAAGAAGTGAACGGCCCTCAGAGACCACCACAGTTCTGTACGCATGTGGGGAACTGCCTGGAAAATGATGTCATCCATACGTAGCCTCATGAACATGTATGTATGCCCAGGGCCTATAGAAGGACGGCTGTGTAGCAATGTGGGGACACACGTTCGGAGGAGCTATCCCCCATGTCTGCCAGTGCAGCAATAAAGAATACCTGCTTGTCAGCTTGGAAACTTTGTTAGCGGGTTTGTTCCTGCAGTTGTCTCCGTATCCATTTGTCACCCCAGATGGGAGCCTCTCTGCTCGGCTGCAGGACCCGCTGAGGACAGGGCTCCCCTCCACTCATTGGGATCACTGCGGGAGCAGACAAGGACCATCTTCATCAAAGGTATTCTTTTCTTTTGTATGGTCTGTAAGGTGCAGGGGGCATCTTGCATAAAGACTGCATTGGTTATTGGGTTGGGTTGGTAAGCGTACATAAGGTTTGGAAGCCTTCCATAAATCGAGATAGGAAATTTCACAGGCAAAGGCGTACAGCCGGCTGCTAGTGTCCGTTTGGGATACACCCACAGGAAACAGGGGTTCTTGTGGTTTGGGGCTTGAAAAAAGCAGGGGGTGTCTTGTGGAAATGGTTTTAGATCTTGTTGGTATTTGATTTATTTTGTGGCTTGTTACATGAAGGATTTTGGTATCGGTGACAGACTGTTATAACTGTGTTATTAATTGTGGTTTGATTGAATTTTAGTCTCTGTCTCTGGTTCAAGTGTTGTGACTGTGTGGAGTGTGTCTGTGGGATCCCGTGTGTGTGTGAGATTGATAACGGGATATGGGCAGAGTGATCATGAAAAAGAGTCCTTTACGGTGCATTTTGGCACAGTGAAAAGAACTGGGAGGGTCTCCTGGGGCTCGGTAAATAAGAAAACATTGGTAAAATACTGTAACCGATGGTTATCTTTGTATACTTTGGAAGATCAGGAAAAATGGCCTAAAAATAGAACTCTGAACTATCATACATTGTTACAATTAATGTTGTTTTGAGGCCGCAAGGAAAATGGCATGAAGTAATGTATGCAGATATGGTTTCCACTTTAAGAAACCATGCGGAGTGACAGACTCAATGCAAAATTGATATAGCTCCGCCAGATCCCGTAATTTTGGCTTTGGAAAAGGACAGGGAAAAACTGAAAGTTAAGATGGAGAGAGGCTGTTCAGCCTCTGATATTGGGGAAAGGGGTTTAAAGTAAAAAAAACAGTAAGATAGGTTAGAAAATTATATATCCCTGGTACCTGCGAGAGGAGCACCCTCTGCATCTGTCCTATCTGATACTGATAAGGAGCAAGAGGTTGCTGTCACTGGCACCAAGCGGCAGATGCACATTCCGAGGTCAGAAAGGGTTAAAGCAGCAGTGCTGTTGCAGAGGCATCTGCAGCCCCTGCAGAGCAGGGTGACTGTGAGGGGAAAAAAGGGAAACCAAGGGGGAAAGGAGGGGAGCTCACACAGCTCCTGTGTTTGAGCATGGGATGGGTGCTGGGGCAGGCAGACAAGTGGGAACAGACGTGTTGACAGTTCCCAATGTCCTGTCCCTAAATCCTTTGTGTAAAGCCCTTCTCCAGCTCCTAAAGCACAGAATCCCACTAATCCTTGTGTTCCTGGCAAACTATTGGCATTGCTCTTACCATCCAAGCTTGCATCCCAAAGGAATACAAACTGGTGCCAGGAATTCCATGCCTGGAGTAGTTTTCAACAGGGAGTTAGAGACACCTCAGTTACTACAAGGAGCATCCCTCTTTGTCTGAGGAGAAGACTTGGATTATGGATGCCACCAGGTCCCTATTGGAACCAGATTAGCCTGAAGGTCCCTTCATCCCAAATGATTCCATAAGAAACGCAATCCAACTCCCATTTTCTCACTACTGATTGTAATATTTATGAACATTCCCTCTTTTTGCCGTGTTTTCCCTAACAGAATTCCAATTCCCTGACCTTTTCCAATGGATCTGGAAGCCTGGGGAGATTTGGAGCTTCAGTCTTGTGGCTGATCCACAGCGCTCAACCATATTGGAAGCATGGGAACATTTCTTCCCAAGGGATTCTGGAAAGAGGGATGAGGAGATGGGAAGTAGGGATAAGCAGATGGGAGCCTTCCCATTAAAAACCCACTGGAAAAAGGGCTTCTTAACAGGGTTTTAAGGGAAAATGATGGATGAGGACACAAGGGCTAGAGCCAGGCCAGGATTTGGGAAGTGTTTCCACCCCATTCCTCTTTTAATAGGGAATTTTCACTCTAAGCGTTGAGTTGTAAAATGGTTTGGCTTGGAAAGGACCTGAAGCTCAACCAGGTCTTGTAGGGACACCTTCCAGATTGTTCCAAGCCCTATCACTATTCCCTATTGGGAATGTTGCCCTCTTCTCCCCCACCATTCTAGTGGAAGGTGGCCCTATTGAAACTGGATGAGCTTGAAGCTCCCTTCCAAGCCAAACTATTCCATGATTCCATCATCTTCATTGCTGTTCTTCTTTCCATTATTGCGGGAAATGAAGCTTTATCCAGCCCTTTCTTGGGGTTTTGGAGGTGCTTTTACATTCCAACAATGTTCCTGGCAAAGCAACAAAGAAAACCTGGAAGTCCTGGAACTTTGAAAGGTTTTCCCTGTGTCTGGGATGTGGATAAAGTGGATGCACTTGGATGCGGATAAAGTGAAGTGCTCACCCTAAGGAAAGAACTGAAGTTCTTTGGGCTTCCTCCACAGAACAGGTCTCATCAGGGATGTGGAAAGAGATCCCATGGCATAGATCCCAGTAGGAAGTACGTGGCTTGGGCACTGAATCCAAACCTGTGCCCAGAGTTCCCTTGAGCAAGGGGCAGGAAAAGCCCCAAAGCATTCCAGAAAGCAGGAATCAAAGGGTGGATGAAAGGGATGTGCACAGAGCCAAAGAGCAACCCTGTAGTAGCAACCAAAAGGCAGCGAGGCCAAAGCACAGCTTAAGGAAGCTGGGATTGAGTCAAAAGCCACCTGGAAAAGCAGGAATCCTGCTCCAAGAAGAATTTGGGGGATACTTTCTGCTCTTCCATAGTAGGAGAAGTGATGCTCAACACCTAACTATTGAGTAGGGCTCAGTTAGGTCCAGGTTAACCAGTGCGTGTTTCCCACCAACACCTAAATATTGAGTAGGGCTCAGGTCCACATTAAGCAGCGATGGAGCAGGCGGCACTAGGACCCTGATACGGGAGGCAGCGGACGGGCACTAGGACCCTGATACGGGAGGCAGCGGACGGGCACTAGGACCATGATACGGGAGGCAGCGGACGGGCACTAGGACCATGATACGGGAGGCAGCGGACGGGCACTAGGACCATGATACGGGAGGCAGCGGACGGGCACTAGGACCCTGATGCGGGAGGGAGCGGGAGGGGCACTAGGACCCTGATGCGGGAGGCAACGGGACGGGCACTAGGACCCTGATGCGGGAGGCAGCGGGGGGGGGGGACTAGGACCCTGATACGGGAGGCAGCGGACGGGCACTAGGACCATGATACGGGAGGCAGCGGGGGGGGGCACTAGGACCGTGATACGGGAGGCAGCGGACGGGCACTAGGACCATGATACGGGAGGCAGCGGACGGGCACTAGGACCCTGATACGGGAGGCAGCGGACGGGCACTAGGACCCTGATGCGGGAGGGAGCGGGAGGGGCACTAGGACCCTGATGCGGGAGGCAACGGGACGGGCACTAGGACCCTGATGCGGGAGGCAGCGGGGGGGGGGCACTAGGACCCTGATACGGGAGGCAGCGGACGGGCACTAGGACCATGATGCGGGAGGCAGCGGGGGGGGGCACTAGGACCGTGATACGGGAGGCAGCGGACGGGCACTAGGACCATGATACGGGAGGCAGCGGACGGGCACTAGGACCCTGATACGGGAGGCAGCGGACGGGCACTAGGACCCTGATGCGGGAGGGAGCGGGAGGGGCACTAGGACCCTGATGCGGGAGGCAGCGGACGGGCACTAGGACCCTGATGCGGGAGGCAGCGGACGGGCACTAGGACCATGATACGGGAGGCAGCGGGGGGGGGCACTAGGACCGTGATACGGGAGGCAGCGGACGGGCACTAGGACCATGATGCGGGAGGCAGCGGACGGGCACTAGGACCCTGATACGGGAGGCAGCGGACGGGCACTAGGACCCTGATGCGGGAGGGAGCGGGAGGGGCACTAGGACCCTGATGCGGGAGGCAGCGGACGGGCACTAGGACCATGATACGGGAGGCAGCGGACGGGCACTAGGACCCTGATGCGGGAGGCAGCGGACGGGCACTAGGACCCTGATGCGGGAGGCAGCGGACGGGCACTAGGACCCTGATACGGGAGGCAGCGGACGGGCACTAGGACCCTGATGCGGGAGGCAGCGGACGGGCACTAGGACCCTGATGCGGGAGGCAGCGGGGGGGCACTAGGACCCTGATGCGGGAGGGAGCGGGGGGGGCACTAGGACCCTGATGCGGGAGGGAGCGGACGGGCACTAGGACCCTGATGCGGGAGCTGCGGAGTGCTCGGGGCCGGGCCCCGCTGGTGATGGAGGCGGTGCGGAGGTGGGGGCAGGAGCGTGGGGTGCGCGCGCAGCTGCCGCCATCGTGGAGGGCGCAGCAGAGGGTGGGTGCGGGAGCTGCGGAGCAGCCATTGCCTGGAGGGGGGGAGAGGAGGGAGAGCGGGAGCAGGGAGAGAGGAGCATGGAGGGGAGGGAGGAGGAGGAGGAAGACGAAGAAGAAGAAGAGAAGGAGCAGTGGTGGAGGCCGCAGCAAGGTGCGTGCTTGTGGCGCTCGGGTGGTGGGGGTTGGAAGTGCTGGGTTGCTGGGGTTCTAGGGGTGCTGGGGGTGCTGTAGTTGCTGTGGGTGCTGGGGATTCTGTGGGTGCTGGAGCTGTTGTGGCTGCTGGCAGTGGTGGGAGTAGTATGCATACTATGGGTGCTGCGAGCTCTGTGGGTGCTGGGATTGCTATTGGTGCTCGGGTTCTATGGGTGCTGGGGGTTCTGTGGGTGCTGGGGTTCTATGGGTGCTGTGGGTGCTGTGGTTCTATGGATGCTTTGGATGCTGTGGGTGCAGGGGTGCTTTCAGTGCTGGGGATGCTGAGGGTGCTATAGGTACTGGGGTTCTATGGGTTCTGGGGGTGTTATTGGTGCTGTGGGTTTTGTGGGTGCTGCTGGTACTGGGACTGCTGTGAGGTCTGTGGGTGGTGGGGGTGCTGGGGTTCTATGGGTGCTGGGTTTGCAGTGGGTGTTCCCTCCCCGTCCTAAGTCAGCCCAAGCGCCCAGCCCCAGTCCCCATCCCCTGGCAGCACCTTCGGGTTCCCGTGCCTCCAGCTCTCCCCTTCCCTCCCATAGGACCCAGCGGGAGCCGGCGCCCCCCTGCGGGCAGCAGCGTCATTGCACACCTTGACCTCGACTGCTTCTATGCGCAGGTGGAGATGCTCCGGGCCCCGGAGCTCAGGGACAAGGCCTTGGGTAGGAGGAACCTTCCTGATGTTCCCTATGGGAGCATCCTCCTGGATCTGTTGGGAACTTTCCCTCTCCTCCTGTATCCAGCAGGAATTTCACCCCCCCTGGTGTCCCCCTTGTTGTAGGGGTGCAGCAGAAGTCCCTCGTGGTCACCTGTAACTACGAAGCCCGGCGCCATGGGGTGAAGAAGTTGATGTCCCTCAAAGAGGCCACGGAGAAGTGTCCTCACTTGGTGCTGGTCAATGGAGAAGACCTCACTCCCTATAGGGAGATGTCCTACAAGGTCACAGGTAGAGGACAATCACTTTGGTATATCCCATAATAGCAGCATCTGATGTTCTCCTCCTCTAGAAGGACACCTACTATGGGTTACTCCAACCTGGCCTTGAAGCAGAGGTGGAGCAGCCCCAGCTTCTGAATCCATCCCATGTCCTGCAGGGTGACAGGCAGAGGGCAACTACTTTGGTACATCCTGTAATAGCAGCATCTGATGCTCTCCTCCTTGAGGACACCTACTATGGGTTGCTCCAAGCTGACCTTGGACCGGGGATGGAGCAGGCCCAGCTTCTCCATCCAACCCATCCCATGGCCTACAAGGTCATAGGCAGAGGGAAACCACTTTGGTGCATCCTATAATAGCAGCATCTGATGTTCTTCTCTTTGACAAGGACACCTACTGGGGGTTGCTCCAAGCTGGCCTTGAGCCAGGGATGGAGGAGGCCCAGCTTCTCCATTGTCCTGGGTTTAGCAGGAGCAGTCATTTTTCCTCCTTGGGAGCTGGTGCAGCACTGTGTGTTTTACTTTTGGCCTGAGAACAGCGCTGATAACACTGATGTTTGTAGTTACTGCTCACATGTTTGGTCTGACCAAGGACTTTGTGAGCCTCACGCTCTGCCAGGGAGGAGGGGAAGCTGGGAGGGAGCGGAGACAGGACACCTGACCCAAACTAGCCAAAGAGGTATTCCATACCACAGCACGTCATGCCCAAGATGTAAGTGAGAGTTACCCAGAAGAGCTAGTTCACTGCGGGGCTGGACCAGGTATCAGTCGGTGCTCAGTCGTGCTGGGTATTATCGGTCAGCGGGTGGTGAGGTGTTGTATTCTCTTCCCTTGTTGTTTCTCTTATCAGTATTATTATTGGTGGTAGCAGCAGTGATTTGTGTTATACCTTAGTTACTAGGCTGTTCTTATCTCAATTTGTGGGAATTACATTCTTTTCGCTTCTCCTCCCCATCCCTCTGGGAGCGGGGGGAAGAAAGGGGAGAGGGTAGGGAGTAGGCTGCGTGGTTCTGATTTACGGTCTGGGCTTAAACCACGACGTCCATCCAACCCATCCCATGGCCTACAAGGTCACAGGTAGAGGCCAACCACTTTGGTACATCCCATAATAGCAGCATCTGATGTGCTCCTCCTTGAGGACACCTTCTACAAGAGGATGCTCCAAACTGGCCTTGGACCAGGAGTAGAGCAGCTCCGTGTTCTCCATCCAACCCATCCCAATGTCCCACCATCCTCATAGGGAAGAGCTATGGACATAGGGTTGGGCTGTCCAGAGAGGTTGGAGCATCCTTCTCTAGTAGGTGGCCCTATTGAAACTCCATGAGCTTGCAAGTCCCTTCCATCCATAGGGAGCCATCAACCTCTTGGAATCAGTTGTATCCCTCTTATCTCAGGTTGTCTTCTCCTCCTAGAGCTCCTGCGGGAATATTGTCCATTGGTGGAAAGACTTGGCTTGGATGAGAACTTCCTGGATATCACAGATGTGGTGGAGCAACGCATAGGCTGCTTCCATCCAAGTGGATGGGCTGGGATCCGTGTCTCAGGCCATGTCTACAAGGACCAAGGTGAGTATCCACCTCGGCTTGGGAATAGCTGGAGAAGTGGACTTGGGAATGTCCAAGTATCCTGGAATTATGGAATAGCTTGGAAAGGACCTTTGGGATCCATGGAGGCATCAGAGTGGCTTCAGTGCATGAAGGGGCTCCGGAAAGATGAAGGGCTTTGGATGAGGAGCTGGAAGGATGGGACCATGGGAAGCTTGGGATGCAATCTTGGGAAGTTCATCCCCATGAGGCTGGTGGTACAGTGGGAATCTTGGGAAGTTCTTCCCCATGAGGCTGGTGGGACTGTGGGATTTTGGGAAGTTTTTGGGATGGGATCTGGGGAAGTTTGTCCGCATGAGGCTGGTGGGACAGTGGGAGGTGGGAGATGTCCCATCCCCAAGGCCAAGCTGGAGCAACCTGCTCCAGTGCAAGGTGGCCCTGGATGCACTCTAAGCTCCATCCATGCCATTCCATGATCTAGGAATGTGCTTCCACTTGATCCAGGTGACCAAACCCTCCTGCAGGGCTGGAATGCTACATGCCCCCCCCAGAAAATCCATGGAATTAGGTTGACTCCCCCCATCCTTCCCACTTCTTTCTCCTTCCCAGCCATCAACGTGCAGGATCCAACCCATCGTAAGCTTGCCATTGGATCCCAAGTGATGGAAGAGCTCCGGGAATGCCTTTACTCCACGTTGGGCCTCACCAGCAGCGCTGGGGTGGCCACCACCAAGTTCTTGGCCAAGGTGGTCTCTGGGACCTTCAAACCCAACCAACAAACCCTGCTCCTGCCCCACAGCACCCAGGAGCTGCTGAGGAACCTGGGGTCCATCCGGAAGGTGCCAGGTAGGTGCTGGGGTCTCATCCAGGAGGTGCTGGGCACCCCAGGGAATTCATCCTTGCACTAGACCCAATGGTTGCGGTGTCCTTTAGGAGGCCAGAAGAGCTGTGTTGGGTTGAAGGCACCACCGGTATGGATGGGACATCTCTCACTTCCCATTATCCCATCCTTCCCACGAGGAAGAACTCTCTCAGCTTCCATCCCAAGGACCCCTCGGATAGGATAATGCCATTCCCGTGTCCTTATCCTGACAGGCATTGGCTCCAGGACTGCGGAACGCCTGGAAGCATTGGGTGTGAAGACAGTGGTGGATCTCCAAAGGTTTCCATCTGCTGGCTTGGAGAAGGAGCTGGGAATTGCGCTTGCTCAACGGATCCGGAAGCTTGGCTATGGGCAGGATGAGGCCCCTGTGACACCATCAGGACCTCCTCAGGTAGGAGACTTCCTTGAAGGAATTCTCAAGAAGGTCCTTCCAGAAGGTTCTGAAGCTCTGTGTGTCCAAGGTTCATTCCATACCTCCCTGCTTCTGTTCCTCTGGGGAATCTGGGATAGAATCCAAGTGATGGGATTCCTTCTGCTCTTAGTCCTTTAGCGATGAAGATTCCTTCCGGAAATGTTCCTCAGAGGCAGAAGTCCAGGAGAAACTGGGAACGATGCTTCCAAGCCTCTTGGAAAGGTGATTGTCTCCAGAGCTCTTCCTGATGGGATCATGTTTCTCATGGAGTGGCTTGGAAAGGGCGTTTTCCATGGAGTAAAGAGGGATGGGGGGGTTCATTGTGGCCTTGAAGGTCATCTCCAAGCTGCCGATACCATGATCCAGTGATCCATGATCCATGCTGTGGCAGCTTCCATAGACCTGGAATAGCACTTACTCCTCGGTGCTCCATAGAATCCGCCGGGGATGGGAGGCAACCACGCACCATAAGGTTGAGCATCCGCCGCTTCTCCTCATCAGGAAAGGGGTTTCCATCGGGAATGCCGTCAGTGCCCTATCCCACCGCATCTCCTTCCCAAATTTGGGAAAGGTAAGCTTGGAATTTTCCCCTTTGTGCTGCTACAATGGGATTCTTCTCTCCAATCCCATTACTTAAGATCATCCCATTCCCAACTGTTCCAGCTTTGGGAATCTTTTCCATTCCTGATCCCAAGAAGAGGGGGGCTCTTGGATGCTGTTTGCTATGGGGCTGCTGGGACAATGGAATGGGTTGGAAGAAGCTCTGGCCTCCTTTGCCTTTGCTCTATCTGCTCCATGCCCTTATGTTGAGGCCAGCAGGACATGGATGGAGCATCCATGTGGGAATATCTATGAGGGCTGGAATCACCTCCCATTGGAATCAGCTTTAGGGGGACATAGGAGACATTGAGACCAGGATGCTCCCTTTCCTACTGAACTGCCTGTTATTGCATGTGTTCCTTGGGATCCAATCCCTGTTTCCCAAGGGTTTTCCCATCTTGTAGATCCTGGGAGCCTCCTCTCCCCCTTGGGGAGCATCTTAATGAAGCTCCTGCGGAAGATGATCCCAACAGAGCTCCCATTCCACCTCACCCTCCTCAACGTCTGCTTCTCCAACCTCCAGGAGCTTCCCACCAGGAAGGGTTCCATTGGCTTCTACCTCAAGGGCAAGGGCCCAGCACCTGCTTCTGGCCAAGGAGGGAGTGGGAAGGTGCTTGTCTAGGGTGCTTATGGGTGCTGGAATGCTGAGGATTCTATGGGTGCTGGGGGTGCTAGGGTTCTGTGCATGTTATGGGTGCTGGGGGTTCTATGGGTGCTTGGGGTGCTGGGGCTGTTGTGGGTGCTGCAGGTGTTGTGGGTTCTGGGGATGCTGGAGCTGTTCAGGCTGCTGAGGGTTCTATGGTTGCCGTGGGTGCTAGGGTTGCTGTGGGTGCTAGGGTTCTGTGTGTGTTATGGGTGCTGGGGGTGCTGTGTTTGCTGTGGGTGCTGGGAGTGCTTTGATTGCTGGGGGTGGTGTGCATGCTGGGGGTTCTGTGGGTGCTGGAGGTGTGGGTGCTGGTGGTTGTGGGGGTGCTGTGCATGTTTATAGTTGCTGGGGTTCTATGGGTTTTGGGGGTGCTGTGTTTGGTATGGGTTCTACGAGTGCTGGGGGTGCTAAGGTTGCTGTGGGTACTGGGGGCTCTACGGGTGCTGGGGGCTCTGTGGGTGCTGGCTTGCTAATGGGTGCTGGGGTTCTATGGGTGTTGGGTGTGCTTTCAGTTTTGTTGGTGTTGTGGGTGCTGGTAGTGGTGGGTGTGCTATGGTGCGTGGAGTTCTGGGGGTGCTATGGGTGCTGACGGGTGCTATGGGTGCTATAGTGCTGTGGGTGCTGGCGTTCTGTGCATGTTATGGGTGCTGGTGAGTGCTGTGGTTGCTATGGGTGTTGGGGTGCTATGGTTGCTGTGAGAGCCCTCTCCTGGCCTTGGTCTGCCTGGAGCAGGCTCCAAGGCACCCTTGACTGTGGCTCAGGCCGTGGCTGGTCCCTGGTTGGTGACGCCCAGGCTGCTCCTGCTTTGATCTCTGCTCTTTCCATAGGAAGCTGCAGATTCCCAAGGGAAGGGGAGCGCCTCTTGCAGCGGATTCCCAAACAGCAGGAAGCTTCTGGAGGAGAGGAAAGCCCACGAAGACCTGGAACAATCCCTCTTTTCCACCCATTGCCCGGAAGTTCTTCCAGAAGCTCTTAAACAAGAACTCCCTTCCCAGCTGGAATTCCAAGCTGGAATGTTCCCGCTCAGCCCTCACTGCCTTTTCCCAAAGAGATCCCAACCCTTCCCAAAATCCAATGGGATTAAGCAGTGCTGTTTCGCCCTGCAGGGTGTACTAACCCTGTAGGAGCAACACAGGCCTTTGAGTATCCCAGCAGGACAGGGGTCAGGATGGAGAAAGAGCCTCCAGAAGCTGGGATCATCCTGACTGGGTCATGTGCTTCTAGCTGGGATAAGGAGCCCCTGCAGCAGCATCAATGGAGCAAACCCATTGTAAAGATGTAGTAATTCCTCCTGATGTGGATAAGGAGACTTTCTATGAGCTCCCTGTGGATGTGCAACGGGAATTGTTGGCCCAATGGAAGAGTGGATCCCAAAGGACGGATAAACCCTTGGGAAGCTGAAGGCAAGGAAAGGAGGAGGATGGAAGTGCCCTGTGGCTCTAACAGCTTGTGGAGATACCTTAAACCCCCGAGAAGAAGGGTTCGGAAGGAGGGAAGCAGCTCTCGGAAGCGCTTTACACCTGGATGGGGTGGTAGTAAAGAGGATGCTCCAACTCCAGCCATTCCCTTCCCAAGGAGGCCATAACCACGGTATAAACCCATAGTAATCACAGTGTAGACCTATAGTAATACCATTGTAAACCTGTAGTAACCACGTCCCAAAGCATTCCCAATGGCGTTCAGAGTGGGTGTTCCTGTATCATTCCCACCTGGAGCAAAGCAGGAGTTGCTGTGTAACACTTCCCTGTGGTGTGGATCCATCTCAACCCCAATGTAAATCCATTCCTCCTTGGATAGTGGATCCAGGGGGTTGAGAAGTGAATCCAAGGGCAAATTCCATGCGGATGCAGGGCTTGAGGTGCTGCTTCTCTCCACAAAGCACCTCAAGGCCATGGAATGCAAGGGATTACAAGAGTGGGAAAGCATCCCTCCAGATGAAAATTCCTAAAGGAAGAGTTACTCCAAGGTGGGTGAGTTACGCACCCTTTACCCATCCTTCACGTATCCTTTACCCCCCGTCTGGGGTTCGGAGTACTGGGGTCAGGGGTGAGGACCCATAGGGTTTAGGTGCTGGTATCCATGGGTGATTCCCATGGATCCAGGGAAGCCCTCAATGACTCCGGTTGGAATCCAAAGTATCCCATAGGTGATGCAGTGGCCGGCGGAGCTCCCGTCTCCAGCCTGGAGGGAAGGCAATGCGCGGGCATGATGGGACTTGTGGTCCTCAGCGCTGCCGCAATGCCGCCGCGAAGTACGCTGGGAGTTGTAGTCCTAGAGCTCTGCTGTGCCTACCGCTGTCGCACTCCGCTGCGTGCAGCCATCCGGCCGCGGGGCATGCCGGGAGTTGTAGTCCTCCCTGGTACTTCAGTCACTGCTACGCCTACAGCTCCCACAATGCCCTTTAAGCCGACGGCGTTCCGCCGCGAGGCATGATGGGAGTCGTAGTCCCTTTGGTGTCGCTCAGTGCTGCGCCTACAACTCACCAAGCATTTTGCGCCGCGCCCTTTGCGCGGGCTGAGGTGAGAGTTGGGATGGAGGCGGATTCCCGGCATGAATGGGCCGGATGAGACCCCTTGAAAGGGGGACGTTCTATGGGGTCTTGTGAGGGAAAGGGGGGGATAATGGCGGCTTGGGTGGGGGGGGAAGGGCGGGACGGGGAAGGGGGTGGTGACGATGTGGGGCTGATGGTGATGATGTGGAGCTGATGCTGTGGGGCTGAAGGGTGCTATGGGGCTGATGCTGATGATGGGCTAATGCTGATGTGGGCCTGCTGATCTGATGTGGGGCTGATGGTGCTGAGCATCCTCTCTTGTATCCTTCCCCCCCCCCCCATTCCCGCTGTTATTCCCAATCCATCCCTTCATTCCTTGCCCTGTGCTTCCCTTTGGTCCCAATGGTCATCCCAAAGGGACCCATCCTGCTTCATGTAATAGATGCTAAGTAACACCTTTAGTGCACGTTTATTCCTTGTCCTTTCCTTGTAGGTGCATGAGGAAGATTCCCACATGGATCATGGCTGGAAACCCTGGATCACCCCTGCATCCCTGGTGTCCTCCCTCCTTACTCCCTGGAGCAGCTGCTACTCCCAGCCCTATTCCATCCTTTACAGGGAGCATTCCTACAGCTCTGCATTGAAGCCTTGGAAGCATACATTGAGGACTTCAACCTGAGCCAAGCGTCTCCCTGTGGAAGCATGGGGAAGATCTGCATCCATGGGAGCATTCCTAAGGAAATCAGACTTTCCCACCACTATGCCAAGGAAAAACAAGTAGCAAATGTTTCCTTTTTCCCCCTCTTCTTCCCTTTCCCTTTTTTCCCTTTTCCTTTTCCCCTGTTCCCTTTCTTTTCCCTTTCCCTTTCCCCTTTTCCCTTTCCCTTTTCCTTTCCCTTTTCCCGCTTTCCCATTCCCCTTTTCCCCTTTTCCCCCTTTCCCTTTCCTTTCCCTTTTCCCTTTTCCCTTTTCCCTTTCCATTTCCCTTTCCCCTTTCCCTTTTCCTTTCCCATTTTCCTTTTCCCTTTTCCCTTTTTTTTCCTTTCCCCTTTTCCCTTTCCCTTTCCCCTATTTCCCTTTCCCTTTTCCCTTTCCCCTTTCCTCTTTCCCTTTCCCTTCTTTCCCCTTTTCCCCCCTTTTCCTTTCCCCTTTTCCTTTCCCCTTTTCCTTTCCCCTTTTTTTCCCCTTTTCCCTTTTCCTTTCCCCTTTTCTTTTCCCCTTTTCCCCCCTTTTCCCCCTTTCCCCCCTTTCCCTTTCCTGTCACGGAATGGACTCAGAGATCAATATGATCAGACAAAAAGCCATTTATTGCAAAGCATTAACTCCTTATATACTATTGCTTACACACACCTACAGCAATTTGGCATATCATGATTGGATACTTGTCTTGAAGACCCTTAGTGACTAACATATAATTGGTTAAGCACAGGTGTGAGAACTTGACCTCCAACACTTGTCAACAGTCCACAGTTCTCATCACTCAGTGAATTACAGCTTCTTCTTATCTTGCTTGCTTAGGCTTCCTCAGGCCTCCCACGGCCTTGCTGTATCCCTCAGAGTTATTCAGACCTCATGTACCAAATATCCATTCTCTTGTGAAACTGTCTCCACATGGGATTTATGGGGTAATTATGGGGCTCTAGGTGGTACTAATTATTCGGGCAAATAATGGGCACTATGAGGCAACAATGGGCTTTATGGGGTAAATAATGGGGCTCTATTTGGTAATAGTTGGGCAATAATGGGGCTCTATGAGGCAACAATGGGCCTTTTTGGGGTAATAATGGGGCTCTATGAGGCAACTATTGGGCAATAATGGAGCTCTATGAAGCAACAATGGGGCTTTAGGGGTATAATGGGCTTGTATGTGGTAATAATTTGGCAATAATGGGTCTATGAGGCAACAATGGAGCTCTATGGGGTAATAATGGGGCTCTATGAGGGAACAATGGGGCTTTATGGTGTAATAACGGTGCTCTATGTGGTAATAATTGTTTCAGTAATGTGGCTCTATGAGGCAACAAGGGGCAACAATGGGGCTCTATGGGGTAATAATGGGGCTCTATGAGTCAAAGTTGGGCAATACTGGGGCTCTATGAGGCAATAAATTGGGCAATAATGGGGGCTCTATGAGGCAAGAATGGGGCAATAGGGCTTCTATGGGGTAATAATGGGGCTCTATGAGGCAAAAATGGGGCTTCATGTGGTAATAATGGGGCTCTATGAGTGGTAAGAATTGGGCAATAATGGACCTCTGAGGCAACAATGGAGCAACAATGGGGCTTTATTTATGGGGTAATAATGGGGCTCTATGTGGTAATAATTGAGGAAGAATGGGGCTCTATGAGGCAACACTATGGCAACATGGGGCTCTATGGGGCAATAATGGGGCTCTTATGTGATAATAATTGGGCAATAATGAGGCACTATGAGGCAACAATGGGGCAAGAAATGGGGCTCTATGGGGTAATAATGGGGCTCTATGAGGCAACAATGGCAAAATGGGGCTTTTATGGGGTAATAATGGGGCTCTATGAGGCAACAGTATTGGGCAATATTGGGGCTCTGTGAGGCAACAATGGGGCTTTATGGGGTAATTATGGGCGCTATGTGGTAATAATTGGGCAATAATGGACACTATGAGGCAACAATGGGGCTCTATGGGGTAATATGGGGCTCTATGTGGTAATAATTGGGCAATAATGGGACACTATGAGGCAACAATGGGGCTCTATGGGGCATTATGAAGTTCTATGGGGCGGAATGGGGCTTCTAAGGGTAATAACGGAGCTCTATGAGGGAACAATGGAGCTTTATGGGGCAAAAATGGGGCTCTATATGGGATATTGGGCATGACGGGGCTCTATGAGGCAACAATGGGGCTTTTTTATGGGGTAATTAATGGGGCTCTATGTGGTAATTATTGGCAAGAATGGGGCCTCTATGGGCGACAATGATGCAACAATAGGGCTCTATTGGGGTAAGTAGTGGGGCTTCTATGAGGCCAATAATGGGGCTTTATGGGGGCAATAATGGGTGCTCTGGGATAATAATTTAGGCAATAATGAGGCACTATGAGGCAACAATTGGGAAACAATTGGGCAATAATGGGGCTCTATGAGGAACAATGCTGGCGTATTATGGTGTAATAATGGGGCTCTATTGTAGAGAATTGGGCAATTAATTGAACACTATGAGGCAACATGGAGTTCAACAATGTGGCTTTTATGGGGTAATAATGGGGACTGTATGTGCAATATTGGGCAGAATGGGGCTCTATTAGCGAACAATGATGCAACATCAGGGCTCTATGGGGTAAAGAATCGGGCTTATGAGGCAACAATGGGGCTTTATGGGGGCATGGAATGGGGCTCTATGTGGTAACATTGGCAATCATGGGCTCTATGAGGCAGCACTGGGGGCTCTATGTGTAATAATGGGGCTTCTATTGGGTAATACTTAAGCCTCTAATTGGGTTCTATGAGGCAGCCAGAGCTTTATGGGGTAATACTGGGCTCTATGTGGTAATGTTGTGCAATAACTGGGGCTCTATGAGAAACAATGGGGCAACAATGGGGTCTATCGGGCAATAATGGGGCTCCCTATGAGGCAACAATGAGGTGACCATGGGTCTTTATATGGCAATAATGGGCTCTATGTGGTAATAGTTGGGCAATAATGGGGCTCGATGAGGCAACAATTGGTCCGAACAATGGAGGTCTCTATGGCGCATAATGGCCTGCTATTTTTAATAATGAATCAATAATTGGGTTCTGATGAGGGCAACCAGGGGGCTTTAATGGGGCAATAATGGGGCTCTATGAGACAAGATCGGGCCTTATGGCGGAATAATGGGCTCTATAGGGAACAATTTGGCTTTATGGGGTAATAATGGGGCCCTATGTGGTAATAATTAGGCAAAAGTGGGGCTCTATAAGGCAAGAATGGGACCATCAATGGGGCTTTAATTGGTAATATGGGGCTCTATGTGTAACGTTTGGCAATAATGGGGCTCTATGAAGGCAGAATGTGCAACATAGGCTCTATGGGGGTAATAATGGGGCAATAAATGGGGCTCTATGGTGGTAATAATTGGTGGCAATGACGGGGCTCTATGAGCAACCATGGGGCAACAATGGGCTCTAGGGGTAATAATGGGACTCTATGAGGCAAAATGGGGCTACAATGGTGCTTCATGGTGTAATAATGGGGCTCTATGTGATAATTATTGGACACAATGGGCTCTATGAGCCATACAATGATGCAACAATAGGGCTCTATGGGG
>NW_022994232.1:0-79993 GCF_012275295.1 Melopsittacus undulatus
CCCCACTTTCTCAGCCTGTCTTCATATGGGAGGTGCTCCAGTTCCCTGATCATCCTCGTGGCCCTCCTCTGGACTTGTTCCAACAGTTCCATGTCCTTTTTTTGTTGAGGACATCAGAACTGCACACAGTACTCCAAGTGAGGTCTCACGAGAGCAGAGTAGAGGGACAGGATCACCTCCTTTGACCTGCGGTCACGCTTCTTTTGATGCAGCCCAGAATACGGTTGGCTTTCAGGGCTGTAGGTGCACACTGCTGCTCATGTTCATTTTCTCATTGACTAACACCCCCAAGTCCTTCTCTGCAGGGCTGCTCTGAATTTCCTTTTTGCCCAGCCTGTAGCTCTGCCTGGGATTGCTCCGACCCAGGTGTAGGACCTTGCACTTGGCATGGTTAAACTTCATGAGGTTGGCATCAGCCCACGTCAAAAGCATGTCAAGGTCCTTCTGAATGGCATTCCTTCCCTCTAGCGTATCAACCAAACCACACAGCTTGGTGTCATCGGCAAACTTGCTGAGGGCACACTCAATCCCATTGTCCATGTCAGCGACAAAGATATTAAAACAAGACCGGTCCCAACACTGATCCCTGAGGGACACCACTCGTTACTGGTCTCCCTGGCAGTGTTCAAGACCAGGTTGGATGAAGCCTTGGGTGATGGTCTAGTGTGAGGTGTCCCTGCCCATGGCAGAGGGGTTGGAACTAGGTGATCTAAGGTCCTTTCCAACCCTAACTATTCTATGATTCTATGATTCTATGTTCAGATGGCTGTCAAGCATTCGCAGGGTAAAGCCAAAGCACAGCATTGTACCAGCTACTAGGAAGAAAATTATCTCAGCTGAAACTAGGATAGTATCCACCCCTTATTCCATACCATTCATGGCATGCCAGGTCTCGCACTTCCCACCATCACCTTTCCCGTCTTCCGATAGGTTATATATGTATATATATGTATATATGTACACACAGATATCATACCCTTAGTCTGTTGACCATCCCTAGAAAAGTTAGTTTTCCTCATTCAGTTAATTACTTGAGGCTCTATCTGTCATAACAGTTTCTCTGGGCAGGAAAGACAGATGGTGTGTGGTGTTGGATTGTTGCATGCTGAAATTCGTTCTGATTCTATCACCACTGCACTTGTCCAGTTTTATCAAAGTTCATTCTTCATTAATGTGGTGATCAAAAGGGAGTCAGGTTCAGATCCTCATATCTGGAGCAGTGGACATGGGTGCCATGAGGCGTCTAGTAGTGCTGGGTGTATAGGTTCCCTGGAAGTGATAATAGCAAATGTTATGCAGCATCACACAGTTCAACTCACTGGCTGTTTTCACCCAAAGTCAAATCTCCTTGAGGTACACAACTGACTTCCCCATCCTCCCATATTGCCCACCAAGTACACCCCATTCCTTGAGCAAAAGCAACCCTATGACTGGGTTTGCCTTTACCTGAAGGAGGAATAACCTCAGCCTATTCTTTATGTGCACCACAGGAGTTTTATCCCCCTCCATGGTATGTGAAAATACGGTGTTCTGGGTAGCGGCACAGGGCACAGCATATGTTTCCAGCTGTCCGGTGGTTGCTTCCATGGTGCTTACCTTGGCGGGTCAGTGGGGGTGTGATAATCGGCCAGACCTGCCAATATTTATAGTTCATCCATCATGCTTCATACCAGTGAGACATTATAAATACTCTGCTTGCTTAATTACAGTGCATGTTTTGCATTAATTAATAACCTGGGCAATAGTGTTCATGGACAAGGCCACCTTTTCATCACAAGCTCATCTATATGTTGCATCTATGCTCTAATGGCCCGAGGTGTCATGGGCCCACTGGGATAAAAATAATTCACCCTTATGTTGCAAATCTAAATACATCTGAGTCACCTCAGTCTGAACAGCTTGATCCACCTGTTGGTGGTTCTGATGTTCCTCAGTGGCCTGACTCTTGGATACATGAGCATCTACATGGCATACCTTCACAACCAGGTTCTGCACCCAGCCAGTGACATCTTGCTACAATGTGACAGCCCAGATGGGTTTACCTCTGTGTTGCCAGTTGCTCTGCTTTGATTGCTGCAACCACCCCCACAGGGCATTTGCTACCATCCATGAGTCAGTATAGAGACAAAGTATTGGCCATTTCTCTTGTTCAGCAGTGTCCAAGGCCAGCTGGATGGCTTTCACCTCGGCAAACTGACTAAATTTACCCTCTCCTTCAGCAGTTTCCACAGTTTGTCATAGGGGACTCTATGCAGCTGCCTTCCATCTCCAATGCTTTCCCACAGTACGTCAGGACCTATCAGTAAACAAGGCATATTGCTTCTCATTTTATGTTTGTTTGTTGTATAGTGGGGCCTACTCAGCATGTGCCACCTCATCCTCTGGTGACACTGCAAAATCTTTGCCCTCTGGCCAGTCCATGATGACTTCTAGGGTTCCTGGACAACTGGGATTTCCTGTTTGAGCTCGTTGTGTGATCATTGCAACCCGTTACTCCACATAGCATCTGTTGCATGATGTGTAGAGGGGACCTTCCCTTTGCACATCAGCCCAGCACAGGCAACCAGGGTGTCAGGAGGTGCTGTGCTTCACTACCAATCATTTCTGAAGCAGCTTGAACCCCTTCATAAGCTGCCAGTATCTCTCTTTCATTTAGAGTATAGCAGGCCTCAGATCCTCTGTATTCCTAACTCCAAAAGCCTAGGCACTGACCTCGAGTTTCCCCTGGAGCTTTCTGTCCAAGGCTTCATATAGGACCATTCCCCCAGCTGTAGAGTACATTTTTCACATTTTGCCCTGTCTGGACTGGCCCAAGGGCTGCTGTATGATCTTTCTCCTTTTTAACTTGTTCAAAGGCTTTTTAGTGTGCAGGGCCCCATTTGAAGTTCTTCTTCTCATCAAGGTCCTTCTGGATGGTGTCCTTTCCCTCCAGCATGTTGACAGCACCCCACAGCTTGGTGTCCTTGGCAAACTTGCTGAGGGTGCAGTCAATCCCACTCCATGTCAGTGCCAAAGATTTTGAACAGTGGTGGTCCCAATACCGAGCTATGAGGAACACCACTGGTCTCCACTTGAACATCTAGCCGTTGACCACAACTTTTTGAGTGCGACTATCCAGCCAATTCCTTTTCCACCAAGTGGTCTATCCATCAAATCCATGCCCCTCCAGTTTAGAGGCAAGGATGTTGTGTGGGACAATGTCAAATGCCTTGCACAGTCCAGGTAGATGATGTCAACTGTTCTTTCCTTATCCACCAATACCATGGCCCTGTCATAGAAGGCCACCAGATTTTCCAGGCATGATTTGCCTTTTGTGAAGCCCTGTTGGCTGTCATCAATCACCCCTTACTGTCCAGGTGCCTTATCATAGTTTCCAGGAGTATCTGCTCCATGATCTTGCTGGGCACTGAGGTGAGACTGCCTGGCCTGTAGTTCCCTGGGTATTCCTCCTTTTTTCCCTTTTTAAAAATGTAGGTTATGTTTTCCCTTTCCCAGTTAGCAAGAACTTCACCAGATTGCCATGACTTCTCAAATATGATGGATAATAGCTTGGCAACTTCCCTCAGGACCCGCAGATGTATCTTGTCAGGTCCCATGGACTTGTGCACCTTCAGGTTCCTTAGATATCTTGAACCTGATTTTTTCCTATAGCAGGTGGTTCTTCATTTTACCAGTCCCTGTCTTTGACTTCTGTGACTTGGACAGTGGGGCTGGAACTTTTGCTGGTGAAGATGGAAGCAGAAATGTCATTGGGTACGTTGGCCTTCTCCATGTCCTGGGTAAGCAGGTCTTTCATTTCCTTATTTCCTTCGGGGGGGGGGGGGAATGCGCTTCCTTATCCCCAGTGTCCCTATATAAGGCTTTTTTGTAGTCCTTAATGTTCTTGGTCAGATTGAGTTCTGTCAGGGCTTTAGCTTTCCTAAGTTGATCTCTGGCTGCTCTGACTATTTCTCTGTATTCTTCCCAGGCTACCTGTCCTTGTTTCCACCCTCTGTAGGCTGAGGTTTTATCCTGGAGTTTGTTCAGGAGCTCTTTGCTCATCCACACGGGCCTCCTGGTTTCTTGCCTGACTTCCTCTTTGTTGAGATGCATCTCTCCTGAGCTTTGAGGAGGTGACCCTTGAATATTAAACAGCTTTTTGTGCCCCTCTTCCTTCCCGGACTTCCACCCATGGCACCTCCACCAAGCAAATCCCTCAAGGTCAAAGTCTGGCCTCCTGAAGTCCAGAGTAGCAAGCTTGTTGCGCACCCTCTTTGCCACCCTAAGGATCTCAAGCTCTGCTTTTTTATGGTCACTGCAGCCACAGCTGCCCTCCAGGTTCATGTTTCCCGTTAGCCCCTCCCTGTTGGTAAGAACAAGGTCCAGCACAGCCACTCTCCTCATTAGCTCCTCTATCAATCGAAGAAGGAAGTTATCACCAATGCATTCCAGGAACCTCCTGGATTGCTTGTACTCTGCTGTGTTGTCCCTCCAGCAGATATCAGGGTGGTTGAAGTTCCCTGTGAGGACCAGGCCTTGTGAATGTGAGGCTGCACCTGTCTGTCTATAGAGGGCCTCATCCTCTCGGTCTTCCTGGTCAAGTGGCCTGTAGTGGATCCCCACTGTAATGTACCCTGTCCCTGCCCTCCCTTTAATCCTGATCCATAAGCTCTCAGTCAGCTCCTCATCCATCTCCAGGTGGAGCTCTGTGCACCCTAGCTGATCATTGATTTAGAGGGTGACACCCCCTCCTCATCTCTCCATCTTCTTTCCTGAAGAGTCTGTATCCCTCCATTCCAACATTCCAGTCATAGGAGTCATCCCACCACGTCTCTGTGATGCCAATGAGGTCATAGCCCTTCAGGTGTGAACCTGCTCCAGGCTCTGGGCATTGTCAGGGTCTGACTGGAGTATCTTATGATTATAAGTATTGTTTATGATCCCAAGAGTGAAATTAAGATGCAAATGAGGTCAAGTACCGTAATTGAACAGTTGGTTTATTACAAGAAGACAATTATTATAAAAAGGGAAATTATTATAAAACAGGGGATAGCGATAGGACAGATGGGAAAAAAAAAGACAGAAAAGAAGCAAGAATTTGTGGTGCAGAGAGAAAGATAGTCACCACCGTGGATCCAGTGGTGTCCCAGGGATCTGTAGTCAATATCGGAGCTGGTAGGAGTCCTCCAGGGTCCGTAGTTGGTATTGGAGCTGAGTGTCCCCAAGAATCCATCGTAGTCGTCGGAGGTGGGTGGGTATCCTTGTGGGAGTGTCCTTCTGGAGTAGTCCTCTTGAAGGTGTGCCCATGGAGTTGTCTCTCTTGCTGATTACCTTTTCCCCCTTTTATAATGAGTTGGGGGGGAGTACCTCCGTTCTTAACGTCACATATTACATATTCCTGGTGGACCAGTTTCCCTGGTCTTGCAGCCAGCTCTAGGTGACTGCAGTCCTTCCAGGGCAGCGACGGCCCCTTCACTTTGGGTATTGCTTGTATCTTTCCCTGCAATTTGATCCCCACAGCTTTCAGGGAGTTGGGAAGGCCCCAAATGAGGGGAGTCATACGTTTGGGATCGACTGACATCATCATCGGGAACTCCTGTTTAAGTTCCCGATCATACATCATTTGCAGACATGCTGCTTTCTGTACATTTTCTACCAACTGTTCAACTGTCTCTGTGATGGTGAGGGGATCTCCCTTTCCAAAGGGTTAAGTCCTCCAGCCCAATAAGCTGCTCTTTGAGTTAAGGACCAGGGTGCATGGCGGTCACTGGTGGTTAAAAATACTCCTGGCCCCCAATATCTTTCAGCTTCCTTCTCACTTAGTAAAATTCGATCTCCCTCAGACAGAGATACTCTCCAAACATATTTGGTTTCTGATTCCTTTGGAGAATGACCAAAGTCCTTTTTAAGTTTAGCTAATTCCGTAGCAGTATATGGAACCTCCTTGATGGCAATTTGTGGGAACTCGTCCTCTCCCCCTTTGTAATTCTGGTTTTATCAAGGGTCAGAGAGAAGTGTCAGGAACGTTTAATTTTTCTAACCTTAGTTTTGCCTCTTCCCAGGTCACTGTGGGGGTATTTATTCAATTGTTTTCTCTGACCCTGGACAGGTGCTTTTCTCTTCAAGGACTTGCTCTTTCAGGACTAATTGCAAATAGTTAGCCTGATTTTTCTCTTTGTCTAACTGTTCTTTTAATTTAACTACCTGGTCCTGCAGGCCTCTTGTAAAATTTGTATGAACTGAGATTCAGCTGTTTGTTGTTCTCTGCCCTCTACTGCAGCAGCCAAACTGGCGCCCAGTACAGCACAGACAATTGATTTACCCTTTCCCGGACGGAGTTTTGCATCCTTCTGCAGGGCGCTTACTTAGTCTGTTACGCTTTGCAAATTATGCCAATTTTTCTCTGCCCACTCTACCCCTGGCAGAGAGGAGTGAGCCTTATGTTTCTCTAAAAGACCACACAACACAACTCTGCCCTGAGGGGCAGCTTCACTGCTATTCGTTTCTGAATGGGACAGTTGTCTCAAGGAGGCAGCAGTTTTGCTTCAACAAAACCCACCCCTGAAGTCCCTGAGAGGTACACACGTAATACCTTACACTTTACGTGACATTACGGTACTTTTCACTGCAAGGGATCCTGTCCATGATGCCAGTTTAATTGTCAGGGTCTGACTGGAGAAAACCTCAGTGTCGGGCCTGTTTCGTTCGTGTTCTCAAGAGTGAAATTAAGACACAAACGAGATCAAGTACCGTAATCGATCAGTTGGCTTATTACAAAAAGACAGTTATTATAAAAAGGAAAATTATTATAAAACAGGGGGAAAAAGATAGAAAAGAAGCGAGAATTTGGGGTGCAGAAAGAGAGAGAGAATGTCACCACCGTGGATCTAGCAGTGTCCCAGGGGTCTGTAGTCATTGTCAGAGGTGGTGGGAGTCCTCCAGGGTCTGTAGTCACTATCGGAGCAGTGTCCCCAAGAGCACATAGTATTTCTTGGGGGTGGTTGTCCAAGCAGTAGCAGTAATTTTTTCTCCTTCTTGGTAGCTGGTGCAGTGCTGTGTTTTGACTTTCAAGCTGGGAACAGTTGCTGATAGCACCGACGTTTTGAGTTACTGCTCAAATGTTTGGTTTGTCCAAGGACTTTCTGAGCCTCATGCTCTGCCAGGGAGGCCGGGAGGAAGGAGAGACAGGACACCTGACCCAGGCTAGCCAAAGAGGTATTCCATACCACAGCACGTCATGCCCAGGATGTAACGGGGAGTTACCCGGAAGGGCTAGAGATCTCTGGGGGATGGAGGAGGTATCGGTCGGTGCTCGGTCGGGCAGGGTGGAGTGAGTTATGGGTCGGTGGCTGGTGAGGTGTTGTATTCTCTTCCCTTGTTATTTCCTTTATCATTATTATTTGTAGTAGTAGTACCAGTAGTGATTTACGTTATACCTTAGCTATTAAACTCTTCTTATCTCAACCCGTGGGGGCTACATTCTTTGGGTTCTCCTTCCTAACTCTCCGGAGTTGGGGGAGCAAGGGGGGGAGTGAGTGCACAAGCTGTGCGGATTGGTTTAAACCATGAGAGATACAGATATCCAATGTAAAGATACACTTGTTTTCTTTAAAATACTGAAAAAAGTGTCTGAAACAAGGGTTCTTCTGAGCTGTGTGGTTTGTATTAGTGTGCTTGATGTATCACAGAATCAGTGGTGTGAAGCTCAAGAAAGTTAGCTGTTGTTCTGGTTGACTCTGAGGTTTTAGATCATCTGATTTGGCAAATGCAGTGGTAGAGTAACTTGGTACTATGACAGAAAAGCATTACTGTAAATGTCATTTTTTCTAAAATATGTTCCTATTAACAATTTTCCACAAGTATTCCCTCTGTTCAACAACTTTGACAATATTGTTATTGCTTTGGCTTAATTTAAATTAGATGATCTGACTTTTGACGTTGTGTACATAGAACTTCTGGAGTGCTTACCAAGCCTTTACACCGATATGGATGTATACAGGTGATAATACTAGGTATCCTGCATTTTCTAGATGATGGAACAGTGGGGAAAACTATCTTTTTCTGTAGAGATAAAAGAGGAGTTAATAGAATACCTATTCTGCTAGTAAAAGCAAACAAACAACCCCCCCAAAAACAACAACCCTTTATTACTTTTGCTTGCTTTAACAGTTGTTATTCAACCAAGCCCATCCGTTTCTCAACCTAGCACTTCAGAGAGTGAAGAGAAAGCTTCTGAACTGCCTAAACCAAAGATGAACAGATGTTTTATGTGCAGAAAGAAGGTTGGCCTTACAGGTATGAGAGCACTTTGTCAATATTGAACAGATCTATATGATTAGTTGCCTCTTCCTAGATTAAATTTGTTGAAATATTTGTAGTCATTAAGCTTGCTTGCTGTTTCAAAATCCATTTTAGATCCATTAATAGAGCTGACATTTGGAAATATCAATTTCATTTATTCTGTTTGTTAAAGTAGATACACATACCCCCTTTGTACTGACTAAGCCTTTAATTTATAACTTGCTTAGGTCTGAAGCTTCCTATTGGTGTTGGTTTTCCTTTTCTTTGTACAGGATTTGATTGCCGATGTGGGAACTTATTTTGTGGACTTCACCGTTATTCTGACAAGCATAACTGCCCATATGATTACAAAACAGAAGCTGCAGAAAAAATATGGAAAGAGAATCCAGTAGTGGTGGCTGAAAAAATTCGGAGAATATAACCTAGCCTACTTGTGAAAAGGCTGACTTTTTTTTTTCTTTTTCTTTTTTTTTTAATATACCCTCAGAAAGCTTTAAAGAACAGATGCATGGCTGTTTTCCTTTGTTCTCAAAAGTTTTAATTTTAGCCTTGTCTGTCTTAATGATATTTTGGAATGTTTGGGTGTTTGTTACAGGCAGAATTGTATAGATACAGTCCTTGAAAATATATGTGCTCTCCTTAGAATATGATTGTGTGATCAGAACCTGCACAGGAGTATGCATGCACAGAAGACAGTCTCTATTCACATATGCCAAACAGACGTATATTAGCTGTATGTTTGCAGCAGGTCTGCCTTTTGAGATGTTCAAGGTGTATAACACTAGCCAAAGTATGTGTCTTCTGGAGAAGGATATGTCAGAAAAGCTTGGTGCTCTCCTTCTATAATTTAAAATCTTGTTCTACTTTTAGTTTCCACACTCCATTGCTTTACAGCAGAATGTAAGCCTTGTAGAGGGCTTTACCTTCCAGTAAGATGAGTGTTGGTGCTATATTTAACTTAAAAAAATAATTTAACAATTGCAGTGGGAAAAAAAATTAAAAAAAACAGATATGTATGAGAGGAAAATGATTTTGTAACAGATTACTCTAACTTTAGAATCTTTAAAAGAGTTTCCCAAAGGAAGTGTCCTGTTGCAAACTTAAGAACTGGCCTGCAGTGGTTGTCTGCTTTTCCTTGCATAGCTATAAATGTTGTGAAGCATAGTATTGTGTTAAGATTGACTTACAGACAAAAGCTACATGTGTGGATTTTTAGACATACCGCAGCAGCTCTATCAAGTAACACATGCAGCTGTGTAAGTTGCAGAAGTATTTGAGCAGTTTATTATTCATGTACTACTTCAGTGTGTTCTGGAGTCAAAAGAATACTAGGAGCTTTTTACGTGTCGAACTTCTTTAATTTAAATAATTGCACTTGCAACAATTGTTGGGTAGGGAAAGCCATACCCATCATGACTCTGTAGACGTAAGTGGGAGCTAGAACCACGGCTGGAAGACTGATTTATAATTCTTAATAGTACTTGGGTGTAGGACTGTAGTGTTCTCGTGTGTACTGCATAGGCTCCGCTACCTACAGCTTTCTAGAAAGGGCAGTATAGTTCACTGATGCTTGTCTGGTAATATCACTTCTTTGTTATAATGGGGTTTTTTGATATATGAAATTTGTGGGTTTTTTCATATAATCAAGTATAGTGTAGATTAGTGTTGTAGTAATGCCTCTTCTCTTCTTTAGTTGCATATGTGCGCAAGATGCTACTGCTGACTTTTAATGCAATGTTCAGTCTTTTTTTTAGTTCACTATTAAAAGCATTAGGCTTTTGCTTTAGCCTTGTTCTTTCATATATTGATCAGATACGCAAACATGTACAGATCGTACTGAGGTACTGCACATAAGCTATCCAGAATCTATGCTTTATTATGTAAAGAATAAAAATCATGTACAGAAGGAAATACCTTTTGTGATACTTTGTTAGTTTTAGTTATTGCTGTAACTTGAAAGTGGCCCTGTGGAGGGTGGGGTACAAAGCTAGTACTAGGTTTGTATAGATGTTTGGTGGTTGGGGTTTTTTTTGTTTGTGTTGGGGGGGGGGTTGGTCGTTCTGTTTGGGGGACTTTTTGTTTGCTTGTGGTGTTCGATTTTTTTGGGGGGGTTTGGGTTGGGTTTTTTTTCTTAAACCTGCCGCGGAATGGACTAAGTCAGAGATCAGTATGATCAGACAAAAAGCCATTTATTGCAAAGCATTAACTCCTTATATTAACTCCTTGCACTTTTGCACTCCTTGCACTGTCGATTGTTCCTGCAAAAGGATGATGGATTGACAGCGTTAGTGACCACACTTTCTATATCATCTTGTTCCACAAGGGTGGCCTGGTATTTAAAAAAAACATGACGGAGATAACCAGTGGGCTCCTTTCTGTTCCAAGACTGCTGATACAACATGGGACATTAGCATGGTAATTTTTGTCCCAAGATGAATTTGCGAGGCTCTTCAATATTCATGACAACTGCTCCCACAGCTCTTAGGCATCTGGGCCATTATTTGCTCTCTTCATCCAGCTGTTTTAAAAAATATGCCACTGTCCTTCTGTAGGGTCCTTTTTTTCGAGCAAGGACCCCCAAAGCTATTCCCTGTTCTCAGGAATATAGCCAAAAGGATTTAGTTATGTCTGGAAGTCACAGAGCTGCAGCTCTCATTAGCTCTGTTTTTAAATTTTTAAAAGCCCCCTCTGCTGAATTAGTCCATTCTAAAGAGGGAGAATTTCCCTTCAACAGTTCATACAGTGGTCTTACCAGAACACCATAATCATGGATCCAAAGTCTGCACCATCCAGTCATTCCCAGTAATGTCCGGAGCTCCTTGCCAGTCGACGGTCGTGGAGTCTGACAGATGGCTTGTTGGGGGTCGAGCATGGGTGCTTGAACAGGCTTACAGCAAGCTGTGAGAAAGTGAACCTCTGACCCCAGGCTAAAAGAAGAAGCGTCAAGATCAGCAAAACAGGAATGCAATAACAAGATGCCAGAAGCATGATGTAACGCTAAGCTGAAGCGAAGGTGTGAAACCAATCAGGAGAGGTAAAGGGGAGCGTGTATCCCTCGTGGGCAAAGCAAAGCAGCCAATCAAGTAATGCGTGATCGCGTGTAAGACAGTATATTAAGAGCAGCCTTGTAATCAATAAGCGGAGCATTTTGTGAACCTACATCGTATCGGTGTTTTCTCCCCTCCACCTGGCCGCGGCATTCTGGTGACCCCGACGTGATACCAGGAGAGAGAGAGACCGCGGACGAGAGAAGGTGTCGTGGTTTAAACCAAGACATTTTTTGGCGCCCAACGTGGGGCCCGAGGGATTGAGATAAGAACAGATCTGAGCGGATTTATGGTCTCTTGTCACAATGCTGATTTATTGGCTCTTAGAGGTTTTTCTCTGGATCTCGCTGTTTCGGGATTTTACCGGGTACTTGGTGTATGGATTGGATGTGTTTGTGTTTGTGTCGGAGGCTTGTAATACGGTGGGGGCTCCGGCAGCAGGGGGGGATGGACGTGGCCGTGGACTTGGACTTGTACCAGGCCGTCCCGCTGCTCTTCGCCGTCCTTGTCCTTATCCTCGTCGTCGTCTGTGTGGAGCTGCGTGAAGCCAGGAAGGAGCGGCCCCGGGAGCTGCCGGCAGCTGAGGCTGCCAGGGAGAGCGGCACGGGGAGCCAAACGGCTGTGGCAGAGCAGCGGGAGCAGGCGGGGGAGGAGCGGAGCAGGGCGGTAGCTGAGCAGGGGGATCACGCAGCGGGGAAGGTGAGTCCCGCGGCCGTTCCCGACCCTCCGACGGCCGAGAGTGTCCCCCGGAAGTCGCCCGCCGACCCCCAGCAGGATGCAGGAGACTACGCAGCACTTCCCAGCAAGGCAGAGGAGGAACCGAGTCCTGCCGCCATTCCAAACCCCGCAGCATCCGAGAATATTCCCCGGAAGTCACCCGCCGAGCCCCAGCAGGATACAGGAGACCAGGCAGCACTTCCCAGCAAGGCAGAGGAGGAAGATTTGGACTCGGGAGAAGAGAAGCTGATAGTGGGAGAGCTGGCAAGCACAGCAGCTACATCAGCCCCAGTGACAAGTGCAGCAGCATCATTTGAGAGTTCTGACGGTTATGAATGGCTTTTGGGTGCCCTTGGGACCTGCCTGCTGATTGTGATGGTTTTCGGCATGGTGGCACACACACAGAGTGTGTTCCATCCACAACCATTTTGTCTGATCCCAAAAGTTAAGCAGAGTCAGGTCTGGGTCTTGTCTAAGTTTAGACAAGTATATAGGAGCACCAGGAGACTGTCCCCAAGTCTGGACAGTCATGAGTGGCAGGGCATGTGGGACAGTATAGCCGGGTATCTGATCCACTGGGCCCCTCCAGTGCTTTGGAAGCATTGGAGGTGGAAAGCAGCTGTATGGAGTCCCCAGCAGCAAGCTGTAGAACTGCTGAAGGGGACGGTGAATGATTTTGGTGGGCCCAGATACTTCAGGCTATTAGTCCAGAGATGCAACTTAGAGATGTCTCATGATCGAGGGGTGGACTTAAGAGTGATGGTGTATTGAAAATGTGGGATCTGGGCATGACGTGAATGGTATGGAATAAGGGGTGGATAATGTCATGGTTTGAGCATGTTTTGAGGGTGTTTTTTGTTCAAGGTTTTTTTTTTTCCAGCCAGGTGGGAGGGGAGTCCGGGAGGAAGGAGAGACAGGACACCTGACTCAGGCTAGTCAATGAGGTATTCCATACCATAGCACGTGATGCCCAGGAGGCATACTGGGAAAGAGAAGGCTGGAGGGGTAGAGGCTAGAGCTCTGGAGAAAAATGGAGGAGGGAGCACATGGTGCTCGGCCGGGCAGGGTGGAGTGAGTTATGGGTCGGTGGCTGGTGGGGTGTTGTATTCTTTTCACTTGCTGTTTGCTGTATCATTATTATTTGTAGTAGTAAATGGCAGTAGGGGTTTTGTGTTATGCCTTAGCAATTAAGCCGTTCTTATCTCAATCCGTGGGGGCTACATTCTTTGGATTCTCCTTCCTAACTCTCCGGGAGTTGGGGGACCTGGTTTAAACCACGACAGAAGGTGGAGATCCCGGCTGCCCGAGAGAGGCAGGCTGTCCGAGAGAGGCAGGAAAAGAGCTCAAATTACGTGGCCACGGCTGACCGGTGAGTCAGGCAGACTGTGGTCTGGTTCGGGATGGGTTTCGCTGTATCAGCGATAGAAAAGGCTACTATAGAAGCGTAGCGAAGAAAACAGGGTACTCGATACCCCGACAGGAACTTGTGGACTTTTTATTTTGGTGCTGACGAAGGGGGTTGTTAGAAAATACGGGACAGTTATTCTCCAAAGATCAATGGCGTAAGATAGGGGAAGAATTGTGGGAGTCGGTGAAGTTTTTAATCTCGAGACTTGGGAGAAAATTACTAAGGAAGAAGCCCCTGATTTATGGATGTTTTCAGTCCTTCCTAAGGTGAAGGGAGCAACCCTTAAAGAGACAGACCTAAAGTTAATGTTGAAATGGTCGAAGACATGTTACCCAGAGATTTATGAGTCTACCGGATTTGAGATATCCTTGTGGAATGGGGCAAGAGTTAAGCTGTGGAATGCAGCCACGAAAGGCAATGAAGCTGTGAAAGGAGTTAAGCTGTGGAATGCAGCCACGAAAGGCAATGAAGCTGTGAAAAGTTTGTTAGTCAGTTGGAGAACTGTTTTAGAGATGTTAAAGTCAAAAAAAAATGAGATCATGGAGACCAGCGTGCCCCCCCTCCCCCCAAACCTCCGCTGGTTGCTGCCATGGCTGTGAAGACTGAAGATGAGGATGAAGATGATCCTTTCGACCTGAGCCCTATTGACCCCGAGAAGGAGCCTGTGCACGTTCATCAGTTTGTTGTTGCTGATCCTGAGATCCTGATGCCTGATAATGCCGATGCTGACCTGGATGGTGCTTTTGACCTGGAGCCTATTCATCCGGAAAAGAAGCCTGATTTATATCCCCCATATCCTCATGATAAATGGGTAGCTGTAAAGGGAGAAGTGAGATGGGTGGGGGATGCAGATGTATTGCATGGTTTCCTTGTGGTGTATATGCTGGTTCAAAACCCGCAGTGGGAAAATCTCTTGTATGCTCTTATCAGGGGTATCGGGAAGAATGTGTCAGACCGTGGAGTTGGGACCCCATATACAATTCCTTTGATACAGTCTCTCTGTGATACTCATGTACTAGAAGTTGGCAAATATAAGTATGTCCATGTTTCTATCGACCCTTGGAAACCTTTAGAGGTATTGCTGGCAACTTCTTCCAACATAGGCTGGCCACCTGTGTTGGAACGAGTGTGCATTTTGGTCAGTAAAAAAACCTAAGCCTCATGCGATGTGAGGGAGGCAGAGCCTCTGCAGGGACGCCCGCTAAAGTTGAGCCTGCCACCTTGCACTGCGATGATGCTTCTCGGAGCTGGTTTCCTGGTAGTCTTTACAGGGTCCTTGTGCCACGTCCTGTATGTGGGACTGTGTAGTGGGAACAATGATCGTCTGGATTTTGTGTTTCAAATATTGTAGTTGTGTGGAGTGTGCTTGTGGGATCCCATGTGCATATATGTGTGTCTGTGTGTGTTTGTAATGAGCGCAGACAGTGTTCTGTATATTTTTTGTTGTCAGGTTCATGTAAAAGTTTTAACAGGTAGCAGTTTAACCTTACGGGCAAGAAAAGGTTAATGCAAAAGTGCAGTTGCCGATAGGCCGGTGGTTTTAGCTGTGCAAAGCAGGGTGAGCGACTTTAAAAAAAAAAAAACAAAACAAAACAAAAAAACCCCAAAAAAAATAGAAAAAAAGAAAAAAAAAATAGAAAAAAAATAGAAAAAAATAGAAAAAAAATAGAAAAAATAAAAAAAAAGGGGTAATGATAACACATTCTAGCTGTTATTAATGACTGTAGTTTTGATGTATATTGCTTAAAGCTTGTTTTCCAGACAATATGCATGTGAACCCAAAAAAAAAAAAAAACAAAACAAAACAAAAAAAAATCACTTGAGGGCAACTGAAAATTAACAGCTTGAATATGCATGCTTGTAAAGTAGCTATTATTAGAGGTTGTGATTTTGCATATAAAACCACCTGTATTTACTAGCCAGTTGCTAACAAGAAACTATACCTTGTATTGTATGGAATTGTCACTTGTAAAAGAGATGTTAAAGAATGCAAATTTGCAGCAGCTGCTAGAAAATGCTAAGGTAAAAGCTAAAAGATTCTAAGATTATGATAGTGTTATAAAGCAAGTAATGGAAACAAATTAAGAGGGTGGGAGAACTCCACTGTAAGAAATTTTTTTGGTTAGTCACTCGCTGCCATTAGCATCTTCAACATGCTGATGCACTCTGTGATAGTTACTCTGCTAATCTGTGTGTGCTTTGCTGTAGTAGTGACTTGTTACTGGGTTAAGCAGGTGAAACTCTGCATTGACAACAAGGTGCAAGGACAGAGATTGACCAAATTGCCTGCTACCACACTCAAGGGCAAGACTGGGTTGGCCTCTGTGTTTGCCACCAAGAAGAACCTTTAGCTCCGCTGCTGGCTGCAACCAGCAGGTGTAGAGCGGTGGAGACACATGCCATGCCAGACCTTGATGTGAGGGATGGCCTCCGCTGTTATCAGAGAGCCATACAGGAGAAAAAGGGTAGGCCCAGCTGTGTACAGCTATCAACAGGACCATACTGGCTGCCAGCGAAAAGTATAAAGCCGCAGAACAACATAAAGAAACAGCAATGGTAGAAATCTTTGTAAAATCTTTGTAATATCTGTTCTATTATGTGTGACCATCGGTAATGGACAAGTATACTGAGCACATGTGTTAAATCCCAACTATTCCAACTTGTTACATGGTGTGTAGGATTCACTGGTATGCCACATGTTATAAAGGTGACATCAAGTGACTTCAAATCAGACTAATCTTACTGAAATAATGCTACCTAGAGTAGTGGGTTGTAATGTTACACAAGTCCAGCAGTGATAGAGCAGACATACGAAATTGTAAAAAACTTTTAGTAAAACTAAAAAGGGGGAGATGTGGAGACAGTGTTCTCACAGGAGAATGGATATTTGGTACATGAGCTCTGAATAACTCTGAGGGATACAGCAAGGCCGTGGGAGGCCCGAGGAAGCCTAAGCAAACAAGATAAGAAGAAGCTGTAATTCACTGAGTCCCTGAGAGCTGTGGACTGTTGGCAAGCGTTCGAGGTCAAGTTCTCACACCTGTGCTTAACCAATTACGTGTTAGTCACTAAGGGTCTTCAAGACAAGTATCCAATCATGATATGCCAAATTGCTGTAGGTGTGTGTAAGCAACAGTATATAAGGAGTTAATGCTTTGCAATAAATGGCTTTTTGTCTGATAAAAAAAAAAAAAAAAAAAAAAGGGGGGAGTGTAACTCCTTGACTGTTAACACTGTACAGTTTACTTCTGCAGCTCCTTCACATCCCCTTTGCATTAGAATGCTTCTGGGCATGTGTTGTATGAATCTTTCTGATCATTCTGAATCTATTCACAAGAAGTTGTTTGAACTTAAAAAACTTACTGTAGAAACAAATCCTATAGACTCTTGGTTACGCCTTATTGAGAAAAGAGGGGGAGATGTTGGGGGTCGAGCATGGGTGCTTGAACAGGCTTACAGCAAGCTGTGAGAAAGTGAACCTCTGACCCCAGGCTAAAAGAAGAAGCGTCAAGATCAGCAAAACAGGAATGCAATAACAAGATGCCAGAAGCATGATGTAACGCTAAGCTGAAGCGAAGGTGTGAAACCAATCAGGAGAGGTAAAGGGGAGCGTGTACCCCTCGTGGGCAAAGTGAAGCAGCCAATCAAGTAATGCGTGATCGCGTGTAAGACAGTATATTAAGAGCAGCCTTGTAATCAATAAACGGAGCATTTTGTGAACCTACATCGTATCGGTGTTTTCTCCCCTCCACCTGGCCGCGGCAATGGCTTCTTTTCTAGCAGCTCCAAGTTCTCTCTGTCCTCCTGTTATTTCATATACCAGGTAGGAAACTCGGGTTTGGATTAGTTAGGTCTTTTTTGGATACCCGATAACCATTCAGTCCCAGAAAAGTTAATAATTCCACTGTCCACTGGATACATTCTTCCTCTGTTTCTGTAGCAATTAATAGGTCATCCACATATTGTAACAGAGTCCCCGTCTGAGTAGGTGGCTTCCATGATTATAGTTCTCTTGCTGATTTCCAAAAATTGCTGGACTGTTTTTAAACCCTTTAGGTAATACCGTCCAAGTTAATTGAGTTTCGCTTCCTGTGTCAGTATTTTCCCATTCAAAAGCAAATAAATTTTGGCTTTCTTTTGATTCAGAGAAAACTCCAGAAACAAACTTGCCAACAAAGTTTTCAAGCTGACAAGCAGGTATTCTTTATTGCGGCGCCGGGAGACACGGGGGATTACTCCTCCTAACGAGTGTCTCTCTATTGCTACACAAGCCATCCTCATATAGTCCCTGGGCATACATACATATTCATGAGGCTACGTATGGATTACATCATTTTCCAGAAAGCTCCCCGCATGCGTACAGAATTGTGGTGGTGGTCTCTGAGGGTCGTTTACTTCTTCCAGCAATCTTCATCACTTCTGGCAGCCTTTGAAGCACGCGCAGTAGATGCTTATACCAGTTTAATTGGTTCGTTAGCACCAGAGACATAATAATCCTCCTATCCTCCTACTTATCAGTTAGTTTACCTGTAGCCTATCCTGGACACCTGCTATTCCCAGATACTCCTTATCCCTGCGTCCTGTTTTTCTAGACTGTTTTTCTTAAGACCACATCAACTATAACGATTTATCTTGTGCCAGTATGTTCTCTATCTGTACTCTATTTTTTCTATGTATTATGCACCTCAGTAATTTTCCACTGCTACTGTTACAAAGCCATTGAACTTAACATTGCTTAAAATTAATTCTAAAGGTTTATAAATTCCATTTTGTGATTTTGTGTTCTAACACAGGTGTTTTGGTACTAACAAACACCTTTTCAGGTTGAGCCTTTCCAACTAGAAGTGCAAAAACCCGGGAGGTAACGAAAATATTGTAACATGAAATAATACCACGATATGGAGTTCCAGCCACTGTAACATGTGGCTGGAACTCGAAGCAGAGGACTGGAGAGTCCAGTACATAATATACAACCTGGAGATTATGTGTATATAAAATCTTTCAGACCCACAGGGGAAGAAGATCTCAAACCAAGGTGGAAGGGACCATTCCAAGTATTACTCACAACTTTCACTACTATCAAAATTAGAGAACAAAGCGTCTGGATTCAAAAAGGCTCCAAAAGCTCCCTGGAAAATCACATCGAGCGGTAATAACAGAACAACTCGCGAAAGATAGAGTGATCCATGGGTGTTAACACAATGTTGCAATTGTAATCAGAATATAAATCCAGGTATCGCTTACTACCTGAATGAGATAAGGGCAGTACAAGTGCTGCATGAAGCTTGGCCCAATTAGGTGTATACCCGGCTGCTAGTGTCCATTTGGTATACACCCACAAGAAGCAGCGGGCATCCTGTGGTTTACAATCAGAGGAGGCAGTGGGCATCTGGTGGTTTGGGTCCTGCAAGACACAGTGGGTGTCTTGTAGAAAAGGTTTTGGTTTTTACTGGTATACAATCACAAGAAGCAGCGGGCATCTTGTGGTTTACAGTCACAAGAGGCAGCAGGCATCTGGTGGTTTGAGCCCTGCAAGATACAGTGGGTGTCTTGTAGAAAAGCTTTTGAGGATTTCAAAGGTATGTGCTGCATGAATGTAATCTGACCATTCTGAATAAATCCATGCTAAGCTGGGAAAACTGCAGGAGAATATGCAAGAGCTTAAAATTGTTGGAAGTGGATTAGATGAGGAGTTACTGGATGGTTCAGAGATATACTTAACCAAGGCCTTCTCCAGGTATAATTTTATCAACATCACTTCATAAATCAATAGAAGGAACATGGACAGCTCTGTCATAAATAATATCGTAAAAGAATTTACTCACTTTATAGAAAAAGGGGGGATTGATACAGGGGTAACCAATGTACAGGGGGGTAATACAGAGAAATTGTACAAGGGAGTTAAAGGAATTCCTTTGCTTAAACAAAAGTATTGTCTTAAGACATATAACATATTGTCATATTGTCATGTCATATTATTGTTATTATTGTTAATATTGTTAATATATAATTTTATATTGTTTAATATTGTTTTATATTAATATTGTTTTAATTGTTTTATTAATTAATTAATATTAATTTAACTATTAATAATTATCAATATATTATTCTATAATATAATATTATATATTATATATAATTATTCTATTATATATTATTATATATTAATTTATTAATATTGGTTTTTATTGTGTTTTTATTGTTTTTTATATTAATATTGTTTTATATTGTTAATATATAATATTGTTATTATATAACAATAATGTCATATTGTCATGTCATAACATATTGTCATGACATAAGACCATGACAAAAGCACAGGTGTTTGGTCCTACTGAGAAGTGGGGGAGAAGCAGACTGGGCACCGACCAGACCCTAAGGCCATGTCTGAAGGCTAAAAGGTGTAAAGTTTAAGAAGAGGAAAACCCATTTACTTCATCTTGAAGACCCCTACCCACAAGAGGAAGACTCATTTACTTCATCCTGAGACCCCTGCCCATGACCAGAAGGGGCACTGCGCAGGTGCAAAGGACCTTCCGGCTCATTATAATACGAAGCGGGGATAGATACTAAATATGTATAGGCGAATTGAGCAACCTCATGTCTATGTATACCTTAAGAGAATAAATGTAAAGGGAGAACAACCCTGAGGTGTGCATGCTTTGCAGGAGCTATCCCCATGCACCTCAGCGCTGAATAAAAGCATACCTACTTTACACCTTTAACGAGTTGTGGGGTCTATCCGCGCATCATCGTGGGAGTAGGTTCGTACCCATTCCATACTTCCACATCCTCCTGCCCGCTTACCACTGTCTATTGCTTCACAGGCATCAAAAATTACACTTCCTGGACTATTTAGATTAGTGATTTCAGTTCACCCTACTACTATTCCATCTTTCCCCAGTGACCGCACTTTCAACCACCATTCCTTCACCTTCGTTTTAGGATCATAACAGATTATCTTGCCTTTTATATCACATCTGGCATACTCTGTATTGTTATGGGTACACGTCTCGAGTGGGGTCCCACTGCATTGATAATGGGTGTGATAGATTAAAGTTTGCATAGTCAAATACCCACTCAAAGTGGTCTTTATACATTCCGTGCAATCGGAAGAGGCTCGTACTTCTGATAGGTACAGTAGCCATAAGATGATCAGAGGTCCAGTATGACATATACCTCCACCCCTCTGGCCTGTGAGGTTGCTGCCCACAGCCGAGGTATGTTTCTGCTTCCTGGGGGCAGGCATAGAGGCCAACCTGGGCTTGCCCTCGGCAATCTTATTTCCTCCCATTCAATTCTCACACAAACTTTATTCACAGACCCTTATAGTAAATACCTCTTTAGTTACCTCCCACTCTGATGGTACCAATAACTCCCAGTCACAGAACAGAGTAAGCAGTCAGCACTCAGTAATAGCTGTCTATTCGGCTGGCTAGCCAGAACACCCCAATTATATATACTCGCACTTAGCATTTTTTTTCTCATACCTTGGTGTAGACTCTCATACCTCAATTAAGTCTAAGCAAGTTCCCTATATATATGTCTGATTAATTTAATCCAGATCCCCTAACCTGAGGAATATTATCTCCCCAGGAGTAGAACCAGAGTTTCCTCGAAGTATCTCCCAAGGGAATTTGAGACTTTCTATTTGCAAGTTATTACATATATATATATATTACTACCCCGTCCTCTTCCTGATAGTCAGTTTGGTGTTCATGTGTGGATAGACTCCACAACTAGTTAAGGTTGTAAAGTAGGTATGCTTTTATTCAGCGCTGAGGTGCATGGGGATAGCTCCTGCAAAGCACGCACACCTCAGGGTTGTTCTCCCTTTACATTTATTCTCTTAAGGTATACATAGACATGAGGTTGCTCAATCCGCCTATACATATTTAGTATCTATCCCCGCTTCGTATTATAATGAGCCAGAAGGTCCTTTGCACCTGCGCAGTGCCCCTTCTGGTCATGGGCAGGGGTCTCAGGATGAAGTAAATGAGTCTTTCTCTTGTGGGTAGGGGTCTTCAGGATGAAGTAAATGAGTCTTCCTCTTCTTAACCTTTACACCTTTTTATCTTCAGACATGGCCTTAGGGTTTGGTCGGCGCCCAGTCTGCTTCTCCCCCGCTTATCAGTAGAACCAAACATCTGCTTCTGTCCCTTACCTGTAGAGCTAAGCACCTAGCTAAGCATCTGCTTCTCCCCTTCCAGCAGTAATCAGTGCCTTGGCAAGTTAGGTACTTAGGACAGACAATACTTTTGTTTAAGCAAAGGAATTCCTTTAACCCCCTTGTACAATTTCTCTGTATTACCCCCCTGTACATTGGTTACCCCTGTATCAATCCCCCCTTTTTCTATAAAGTGAGTAAATTCTTTCACTATATTATTTATGACAGAGCTATCCATGGTCCTTCTATTGATACAATCAGTAAAATGAGTAGTAGTATAGGTAGGATTAGAAGGCCTTGGTTAAGTGTATCTCTGAACCGTCCAGTAACTCCTAGGTTATTTAGCTATTCATCCAATCCACCTCCAACAATTTTAAGCTCTTGCATATTCTCCTGCAATTTTCACAGCGTAGCATGGATTGATTAAGAATGGTCAGATAAGTTCATGCAGCACATACCTTTGAAATCCTCACAACCATGTCCATGGGCCAATTATAAAGCTATGGTTTGGACCATGATAAAGATATAAAGGATTTAATTTTAAAACCAAAACCTTTTCTACAAGACACCCACTGTGTCTTGCAGGACCCAAACCACCAGATGCCCACTGCCTCCTCTGATTGTAAACCACAGGATGCCCGCTGCTTCTTGTGGGTGTATACCAAACGGACACTAGCACCTGGGTATACCTAATTGGGCCAAGCTTCATGTAGTATGTGCAGCACTTGCACTACCCTTATCTCATTCAGATAGTAAGCGATACCTGGATTTATATTCTGATTACAATTGCAACACCCATGGATCACTCTATCTTTCCAGAGTTATTTTTTAGTCTGTTATTACCGCTCGATGCGATTTTCCAGGGAGCTTTTGGAGCCTTTTTGAATCCAGATGCTTTGTTCTCTAATTTTCATAGCAGTGAAAGTTGTAATACTTGGAACGGCCCCTTCCACCTTGGTTCGAGATCTTCTTCCCCTGTGGGTCTGAAAGATTTTATATACACATAATCTCCAGGTTGTATATTATGTACTGGACTCTCCAGTCCTCTGCTTCGAGTTCCAGCCACATGTTTTTCAATTTTCCTGAGTTGTTTTCCTAACTCTCTTATATAGTTATTCATAGTTTCTTCTCCCACTTGGAGAGACATTCCCTGTTGGACCTCATGTGGTCTTCCATACAAAATTTCAAAAGGTCTCAACCCTTCTCGAGTCCTTGGTTTAGTTCAAATTCTTAGCAGAGCTAATGGAAGTGACTGGGGCCAAGGTAAACTGGCCTCCTGTCCCAATTTCACAATTTGTTGTTTAATTAGATGGTTCATTTTCTCCACCTGACCACTTGACTGAGGGTGGTAGAGAGTATGAAATTGCCAATCAATACCTAGTTGTTTGTTAATTTGTTGTACCACATTTGAAATAAAATGTGGTCCTCTGTCCAAAGATACAGTGGCTGGAACTCCATATCGCGGTATTATTTTCTGTAACAATATTTTTGTTACCTCCCGGGTTTTTGCACTTCTAGTTGGAAAGGCTTCTGGCCAACCTGAAAAGGTGTCTGTTAGTACCAACAAATGCCTATACCCCCCTTTCCTTGGCAGTTCTGTAAAGTCAATCTGCCATTGTTGGCCTGGTCCATTTGTTCCCTTTTCAATTTTTCCAGGTTGCAAGGTTGCTTATATTACTCTCAATTGCCTCCCAGGGCCATCTCTCTCCCTGGTTAGTTCCCCAACAAACACAGCAGTTAGTTACATTCAATGCTTTAGCTATATTTTCAGCAAGATTTACAAAGAGATTTTTAGCAACTGTGGGAATTTCATATTGGACTCTGTAGACACAGGAGTCACAGACAACGTGGAGACGATCAATGTGATCAAGCGATTGCCAAACTTTATTAGATACAGTGCTCTTCTTATACCCTTACACCCTTATGTAACAGCCTTGGATACTGAGCTCTAATTGGTTAGTCTAGAGGTTACTATCGTTTACAGAGCTAATGTTTACAACTTGTTATAATTGTGACTAAATACCTTACTCTAAAAATACAGTGGGAAACTACAACCTTGGCAGAGATCATTCTCTGCACATTTTCAGTGGAAAATTACAGAGGCCTAACAAGACAATTGACCTTGCTTATGCCTGCCAAAAATCTTCTTACTTTACAGTAATAAGGCTCAGGGTATTGGGATCGCTCACTACGTGGCCTTGGCTCTTTAAGAATTCCCACAGGACTCCAGTTTCCATTTCATGATAATAAATGATGTTGTATTGACTCTTTATATTTTTCTTTGATCTTAATACTAATAATCACACCTGGGTCTTCTCCAGTTCCACATATCTTAAGTCCAATTTTAGTTACTTCTTTCTGTTTCCAATTTTTCAAATCTATGAGAGTTATATTTACTGGATTGCAGGCATGGGTTGTACAGCTACTGTTTGTTTGTATTCTTGCTATTGAAGCTCTAATAAGTCTTACATTGATAATCATATCCCCAGCCTGCAGTATCCCAGCATACACAAGACCATCCTTTTCTTCCACAGAGGTGTGATGACTGATACCTAGCTGTTTGATTAGGTACATAATCAGGGTTTATGTGACATTGGTATCCACCTGGGCAAATATATTTTGGTTGGCTACTATAGTACCGCCTCCACTCTAAACTTCCACAAATCAAAAATTATTGACATTGAGGTACTCAAATTGGTTATAACTTCATTATACCTTATTCCAATTAATCTTCCTTCTTCTGAATTTGTTCTCATTTCTACCCAATACAAGGTTGGAAGTTCCTTTGGATCATAACACACAGTTTTGTTTGGGTTTTTTTCCTGACACAATTCATACTGAGTTTGATTATATACGCAATTGCCTATCTTTGTTCCTTTGCATTCATAAACAGTGTGATAGGCCAAGGTTTTAGAGGTTATCCTCCCTCTTCTAGTTGTGGTAATACATTCACTACAGTTGTTGTGAATGTTTTTAGAAGCCACGGCATTTCCCCATAAGTTTCCTATCAGAAATGACACCAAAAGAGGTCCGGTCAGGATCAGAATGCTCAGCGGTCACAGCCCCAGGGTTTGCAGCCCTCGGCAGACCTTTTCAGCTGCAGCGCCGATTCCCTCCAGTCTTGCCCTCTCTGGGAGGTTAAAGGTATATTCCCCGTCGTCGGCTATTACGACAATAGTATTTGACCCACAACAATTATTCCAATGAGGTGGTAATTTCACACCCAATGCAAAAAGAACTCTAATTGATTCCTCAAAAAATTGTTCGTGGTCTCCCCTACGAATAATAATATACTGCAAACAATTGGGACACTTGGCTCTTAAAATAATTTCAACTATACATGCATTTCCCGTATCAAATTAACAGGAGTCATTATGAATTCCTTCAGTGACTTATTCAAGTCCTCTTGAAGGTCAGCTTGGCTTCTCTGGGTTCAGTCACAACTTTCCATTTTTTTATGGGTCCTTTTACTCATGATGGGTACGTCCACCCTTTTTCAGCAGTTCTTATCACCGTTTCTGTAGTTAAAAGAACAAGAAATGGTCCTTCCCAACGAGGGGATAAACTCTCTTCTTTCCAGCTTTTATGTAATTCTAGTTCTAATTCATTCACTGCAGCCACCCCATGGCACTCCCCCCAGGGCAGTCTCACTTCCAGGGTCCAGACTCTCCATAGCACACACACCGATCCAGTTCCACAGAAGAACCTACTCCCCCACCTCTGCTCAGTATTTCTTCTCCACCAGTTTCAAAGCAACCACTTTCTTTTTTTATACACTTTCCATGTTTTCTCCTTTACTCCCAGTCCACATTTATTCAACAACCCTTCAGTTCCGTCTGTCAACATGTCTGTTTCCACTTGTTTGCCTACCCCGGCACCCATCCCATGCTCAAACACAGGAGCTGCTCGAGCTCCCCTCCTTAACTTTAAACATCTTTCCCCAGTATCACGATCTGAACAACATCTCATTAGCTTTCAGTTTTTCCTGTCCTTTTCCAAAGCCAAAATGAAGGGATCTGGAAAAGCTATATTAATTTTGCATTCCGTCTGTCACATCTGCATACATTACTTCATTCCATTTTCGTTGTCACCTCAAAAACAACATTAATTATAACAATGTATCATAATTCAAAGTTCCATTTTTGGGCCATTTTCCTTGATCTTCCAAACTATACGAAGGCCACCATTGGTTGCAATATTTTACCAACGTTTTCTTGTTTACAGAGGTCCCAGAAGATCCTCTCAGTTCTTTGCAATGTGCTAAAATGTAACCCAATGGGCTTTTCTTCAGAATTTCCTTGTTTTGACCGGCTCCCATTTCAGCCAATCTTTCACAAATCTCTATAGCTTCTCTTTCCCAGTGCTCTGCAAATGCACTTATGAAAATATGTGAGCACCTATACACAAGTTTTATGATATTCTCAAGGGGAACAGTAAAATAATATCTCTGGGTTCCGCAGATCAGCTTCCCTGTTGTTAGATCATAGTTTCAGTTACAGCAAGATTTCTTTTGCAACCATGCCTCTTCAAATTTTCTTTGATATTTTTTACAAACCCTTTCCCAGTTTTTTTCCTTCTAACTTCCCAGAAGTCCTCCGGGACTTTGTGGCTTTCTCCACAAAGTAATCTTTTATTTCTGGTCCCAAAGGATAACCGATTGGGTAACTGTAATTTCTATCCGCCAGTGTTTTGTAAGAAAACTCGAGCAATATCTGCCCCACTGGCAGCCTGAGTGGCTGTAAAAGTGGAATCTGCACCGAGAGCACTGCCACAATATCCATACAAAATGCCACACGTCACATACAGTTACACTCCCACAAGGCACACTGGGACTTTCTGAGCTACTTAATAACTGTACACACACAAGAAGATACACAGGACAGAAAAACGTAGCGAGAGGGGCAGCCAAACACTTCCCCCCCCCCCCCCTTCTAAGCTGCTTAGACAGACAAGACACACAGGTTTACACAGGAAGGACAGCGGGAGGGGCAGTGAGGCCCCACCGCTCACACAGACAGGACACACAGGACCAAAAAAAAACATAGACGCTTCGTCTGTCTCCGGCTGCTCTCCTCACATAGACACAGAACCGTGGATTGGGACTCCACACTCGCTTCGTAGCTATGCTACGTCTCAGTCACACAGAAACACAAACATGGGATCCCACACACTCACGCTATGGTTCCACTTACCCTTCTCCTGCTTCTTATGGTCAGGGTTCTCAGAATTTGAGATACAGCGGAGACCTGGTGGGTTCGATTACCCTTCACCTGCTCCCCTTAGCAGGTCCGTCCGGGCTCCCAAAACCTGGGATGCAGCAAAAACCCGGACTCAACGGATCCGCACCCAGGATGGCTAGCAGCCGCTCCATCGGTCAACGAGTCCCTTGCTTGCAAGCCCTACCTGCCAAGGGGAACTTCGCTGGGCACCAGACGTCTCTGAGCGCCTTACCAGCAGCCCCGGGCCATGCGTACGCCTTACAGGCCCCTTAAATTACCTAAACCCCAAGCATACCGTTTCTCCACAGCCGGTATAGGTTGTTGTCTCTCCCCGCACTGAGCAGACAAGAAGCGGAGCTCCTCCAGGCAAGCAGCCTGGGGCGCCGAGGATGTCCACCCCTCGGTTGATCCTGCAGCCAGACAGAGGCCTCCTGGCTGGCTTGCCAAATTGATGCACGGGGAGACTCCACAACCAGTTAAGGTTGTAAAGTAGGTATGCTTTTATTCAGCACTGAGGTGAATGGGGATAGCTCCTGCAAAGCACGCACACCTCAGGGTTATTCTCCCTTTACATTTATTCTCTTAAGGTATACATAGACATGAGGTTGCTCAATCTCCCTATACATATTTAGTATCTATCCCCGCTTCATATTATAATGAGCCAGAAGGTCCTTTGCACCTGCGCAGTGCCCCTTCTGGTCATGGGCAGGGGTCTCAGGATGAAGTAAATGAGTCTTTCTCTTGTGGGTAGGGGTCTTCAGGATGAAGTAAATGAGTCTTCCTCTTCTTAAACTTTACACCGTTTTATCTTCAGACATGGCCTTAGGGTTTGGTCGGCGCCCAGTCTGCTTCTCCCCCTTATCAGTAGAACCAAACATCTGCTTTTGTCCCTTACCTGTAGAGCTAAGCATCTAGTTAAGCATCTGCTTCTCCCCCTCCAGCAGTAATCAGTGCCTTGGCATGTTAGGTACTTAGGACAGACAATACTTTTGCTTAAGCAAAGGAATTCCTTTAACCCCCTTGTACAATTTCTCTGTATTACCCCCCTGTACATTGGTTACCCCTGTATCAGTGTCACCTGGTGCAGATACGACAGTCCACTCCATAGGTTCTTCCACTGGTCTTTTAATTTTGCTTACATGGGTCCATCCTGTTTCTCTGGTCCAGACCGCAGCCTCCTTTGTCAGCAATACCTGAAAGGGACCTTCCCATTTTGGAGTTAAAGATTGCTCTCTCCAGGTATTAATCAATACCCACTCCCCAGGATTAATGTTATGAATTTTAAAGTCCAGAGGTGTTGACTGGGTGTCGTGGTTTAAACCAAGTCCCCCAACTCCCGGAGAGTTAGGAAGGAAAATCCAAAGAATGTAGCCCCCACGGATTGAGATAGGAACGGTTTAATAGCTAAGGCATAACACAATAATAATGATACAGCCAATAACAAGCAAAAAGAATACAACACCTCACCAGCCACTGACCCATAACTCACTCCACCCTGCCCAGCCGAGCACCGCATGCTCTCTCCTCCATTTTCCTCCAGAGCTCCACCCCTCCTGCTCTCTCTCCCAGTATGCATCCTGGGCATCACGTGTTATGGTATGGAATACCTCATTGGCTAGCCTGGGTCAGGTGGCCTGACTCTCCTTCCTTCTGGTCTCCCCTCCTCTACCTGGCTGGAGCACGTGCTCAGAAAAAACCTTGAACAAAAACACCCTCAAAACATACTTGCTATCAGCAACTGTTCCCAGTCCATAACTCAAAACACAGCACTGCACCAGCTACAAGAAGGAGAAAAAAAATTACTGCCGGGGCTGAACCCATGACAGTGGGGAATCCATCCTTTTAATCTTAAATGTTCCAGAATCTGAGCTATTGTGGTGATATATCTTCTGATATTCGCCTCTTCTCCCTCACAAGTAGGAGTCTCCTTTTGGGTTGTCATAAAAGGTAATCCAAACATCATTTCATAAGGAGATACCCCTAAATACAATCTGGGCTGTGTTCGAACTTGTAACAATGCTAAAGGTAGACGCTTTACCCAGGACATCTGGGTCTCAATCATTAGCTTAGTTAATGTTTTTTTTAAGGTTTGATTCATTCTTTCCACTCTTCCCAAGCTTTGAGGGTGCCATGGGGTGTGTAATTCCCATTTTATTCCCAAGGTTTGGGTTACTTGCCGCACAATTTTTGAGGTAAAATGTGTTCCCCTGTCTGAGTCAATACTGCTAATCATCCCATATCTAGGGATAACTAGTTCCAAAAGAGTTTTTGATACTATGTTTGCTGTAGGCCTGACAACCGGAATTGCTTCTACCCAATGAATTAAGTGATCCACTATTACTAACAGGAACTTCCACCTCTGCACAGGAGGGAGTTCAGTTAAATCTATTTGGATGCTCTGAAAGGGCCGCACTGCCAATTCACATCCCCCTGAGGTAGTTTTTCTTATAATCTTTTTATTCACTCTTTGACAAGTTATGCATTTATCAGTTATTTGTTTTGCTAACCCAAAAATTCCAATTCATCCATACTCCCTTTAAAAGTGGTCACACAGGGCCTGTGTACCCCAGTGAGTCTTTTGGTGTATGTTTTCTAATATCTGTCTAGTCAATAGCTTATTAAGGAGCTGTCTCCCGTCAGGGAGTTTCCATTTCCCATGTTGCTCTTGTTCTCCTATTTTACTGAACTCTCTCTCTTCTGACTCACTAAATTTTGGAATCTCCAATTCCTTTTCCTCAGGAACCAGAATTAACATGTCTCTCTCAATTCCATTTTCTGCTGCATCTCTAGCTTGTTGGTCTGCTAAATTATTTCCCCTTATTTCGGGTTTCATTCCTTTTGATGCCCCCTAATATGCACTACAGCTATTCCTTCAGGTAATTTTAATGCTTCCAAAACTTCCAGGATAAGCCCTCCATGGATCAACCCCTTCCCTTTTGAATTTAAAAGTCCTCGTTCTTCCCAAGTTTTCCCAAAGGTGTGCACTACACCAAATGCATATTTCGAGTCAGTATAAATAGTTCCCTTCCTATGCGCTAGGTATTCTAAGGCTCTTTTCAGAGCATATAGCTCACACGTTTGAGCAGACCAATCCGAGAGTAATTTTCCTTTTTCAATGATTTGCATCTTTTCTCCATTAACTAGGGCGTACCCCGACATCCTTTTTCCCTGAATGCATCTAGATGATCCGTCCACATATATTCTTTCGCCCTCCGGGAGAGCCTGTTCCATTAAATCCTCCCGAATCTCTGTCTGGTATTGTATAACTTCTAAACAGTTATGGGTTATATCTTATTCTGGTTCCCCATATAGGAACTGAGCAGGGTTTAGACTTTTGTCCACCATTAATGTTAAATCATCGTTATTAATCAGTATCGCTTCATATTTTAATATTCGGGGGTCAGTTAGCCATTTTTCAGCTTTTTGATTTAGCACATTTTGGACTGTATGTGGAGTGTATACCAATAATTTGCCTCCAAAAGTAAGCTTTCGGCTTTCTTCCACCAGTATGGCTGTGGCAGCTATTGCCTGAATACATATTGGCCATCCTCAGCTAACAGGGTCCAGTAGTTTAGATAGAAATGCTACTGGTTTTCTCACCCCCCCCCCCATTCCTGGGCTAACACTCCATGTGCTATTCTCTCCTCCGTATTTACGTACAGATAAAAGGGTTTGTCCAGTGAGGGTAAACTCAGAACAGGTATTGTGGTCAGTTTAACCTTCAGTTCCTCTAATTTCACTTCATCCTCACTTGTCCAATTTATCTCATCTCCCTTTGTTAGTTTTTCGTACAAAAATTTCACTGCTTGGGTGTATCCCTCAATCCACAGTCAACAGTATCCTAACAATCCTAGTAACTTCCTAACTTCTCTTTTTGAAGATGAAGAAGGAAGAGACAGAATTGCTGCAATCCTTTCGGGGGTTATTTTTCTATTTCCTTTACTTATTAAATGCCTGAGATACTTTACCTCTTGTTCAACAAATTGCAACTTTCCTTTTGATACTCTCAAACCCTTTTCCCCTAGAAAACTGAGGAATTTTATTGTGGCTTCTCTAACTTCAGCCTCATCTTCTCCTGATAACAAAAGATCATCTACATATTAAGTAATTTGTATCCCTGGGGGTATGGGAAAAGTCTGTAATACTTGCTCCAAAGCCTGTTCAAATAGATTTGGAGATTCAGTGAATCCCTGTGGTAATTTTGTCCATCTTAGCTGTTGCTTCCGACCAGTTGTGGGGTTTTCCCGTTCAAAGGCAAAAATATTCTGACTTTCTTCTGCTAGTGGACAGGCCCAAAACGCATCTTTAAGGTCCACAACGCTGAACCATTGGTGTTGGGGGGGGTACCTTACTTAAAAGTGTATATGGGTTGGGCACCACTGGATAATGGGTCCGGATTCTTTTATTAACTTCTCTTAAATCTTGTACTAATCTATAAGTCCCATCCGGTTTTCTTACTGGAAGGATGGGAGTATTATGAGGGGACATACAAGGTTCTAATGTTCCATCTTTTATTAATTCCTCTATTACAGGTTTCAAACCTTCCCTTCCCTCTAAAGATATAGGATATTGCCGCACATGTACAGGAAATTCTTCACCCTCTATAGTCACCCTTATGAGGTCTATGTCTAGTCCCCCCCTATTTCCTTTCCCTGCCCAAACTTTCTCGTTAATCATCCTTTCATCTTCCTGACGGAGTTTCAGCACTTTGGCTGTCATTTTACCTTCCACAGGCATAACCCCTATTCCTAATTGTATTTGCAAATCTCTTCCTAATAAATTACACCCTTCCCCAGAACTAACAAAACGTCTCCCATCCCTATTCTAGTTTCCCCTTCAATTATCACATCCTTGATTACAGGAGCTTTAAAACTTTCCCCTTTTGCCCCCATCACTCTTACATTATCCCGGCTCACATTACATCCTCTTGGAATGCTAGTGACACAAGTTCTTTCAGCCCCTGTATCAACTAAAAACTCCAGTGTATCCCCTGGGGTCCTACTTTAAAATTTATCAAGGGCTCTAGATGGTATTTATTCCCCAGGAAGTAGAGCCCCTGACACCCTTAGTCTTGTATCTCCTTCTGTTGAATTTCCTTGAAAACCTTTAAATCTCTAATCCTCTTAGGACAGTCCCTCTTAAAGTGTCCCATTTTCCCACAGTAAAAACACATGTTATTCGGTGCCTCACTGTTATAGTAGGATCCTCTATTCCTGGCTCCTGCCAGTGGTCCGGCTATTCCCCTTCCCCTGTTCCCTAAGGTATGATATTTAGGGATTTCAGTATTCAGAGGACCCGCAAACTTGGGGGGATTAACCCCCTGCATTGTAGTTATCATAATATTTGCTTTAGCCTTTGCATTTTCTTCATCTCTTCGCACATAAACTTTCTGTGCTTCTTGTAGCAGCTCCTGTAATCCTCTATCCTGCCAATCGTCTAACTTCTCCAGTTTCCTCCTTATATCTGGCCAAGCGTATGTAACAAAATTAACTCTCAGCAACGCCTGGCCAGCTGGGCTATTGGGGTCTATACCAGAATATTGTTGCATGTTTCTCCGGAGCCTCTCCAACCATTCCGTAGGGGTTTCGTCTTTTCCCTGCTGGTTATCAAAGGCCTTGCTTATATTCTGCCCTCGGGGAGCGGCGTCCTTTATTCCCCTAATTATCAAACGACAATAATCACTCATGTTCCGCCTGTCTGCCGCATCATTGTGATTCCAATTAGGGGTGGCTATTGGCATTTTCTGGTCACCTGGTGGACCCTACTGGTTTTCTCTTTACCAAATTCTCATTCCTGCTACTCTAATAATTTGTTTTTCCTCTGGTTTAAATAAAATGCCCATTATGGATTGCATTTCTTCCCAGATATAAATATTAGGCCTCAGGAATTGGTCAAATTGTTCTGAGAGACCTATGGGGTCCTCCAATAGTTTCTTAATCTCTTTCTTAAAATTCCTAACTTCTGTTGAAGTTAAGGGGGCATTTACAAAGCCTATTCCCCCCTGGGCTCCTGTGGAGACAGTGTTCTCACAGGAGAATGGATATTTGGTACATGAGCTCTGAATAACTCCAAGGGATACAGCAAGGCCATGGGAGGCCCGAGGAAGCCTAAGCAAGCAAGATAAGAAGAAGCTGTAATTCACTGAGTTATGAGAACTGTGGACTGTTGGCAAGCGTTCGAGGTCAAGTTCTCACACGTGTGCTTAACCAATTATATGTTAGTCACTAAGGGTCCTCAAGACAAGTATCCAAACACGATATGCCAAATTGCTGTAGGTCTGTGTAAGCAATAGTATATAAGGAGTTAATGCTTTGCAATAAATGGCTTTATGTCTGATCATATTGGTCTCTGACTGAGTCCGTTCCACGGCAAATGGCACCCGAACAGGGACCCTCTATAAGTTCACATTGAAATGGAAGAGGGTGTGAATTGCTGGGCCGCGAAGAAATCGACTGGAATCGATCTGGCTGGACCAAGATCGGGAGGCAAAAGCCTCGGAGGAGGGAATCCTCGGATCAGAGCCTTGTGAGCCCAGAAGACACTGCGCAGTGCAAATAAGGTTAGCAGCCGGACGGTTGGAAGGGAGCTTAAGGATGGGAAAACAGTTAAGTAAAGAAGAAGAAGTAATGCTTAAACTCTTCCAACATATTCTCTCTGTGAGAGGGACAGACTATAATGAAGCTATGCTAAAAAGATTGTTGCTCTGGAGTAAGGAGAAGGAGTTAATTGTGGGAGTCGGCAAAGCCTTTAATCTCGAGACTTGAGAGAAAATTACTAAGGAAGAAGCCTCTGATTTATGGATGTTTTCAGTCCTTCTTAAGGTGAAGGAAGCAACCTTTAAAGAGGCAGACTTAAAGTTAATGTTGAAATGGTTGAAGACACGTTACCCAGAGATTGATGAGTCTACCGGACTTGAGATCTCTTTGTGGAATGAGGCAGGAGTTAAACTGTGGAATGCAGCCACAAAAGGCAATGATGCTGTGAAAATTTTGTTAGTAATTTGGAGAACTCTTTTAGAGACATTAAAGTCAAAACATGAGATCATGGAGAGCAGCATGCCCCCCCCCTGAACCTCCGCTGGTTGCTGCTATGGCTGCGAAGACTGAGGACGAGGATGAAGATGATCCTTTTGACTCAGACTCTATTGACCTTGACAAGGAGCCTGTGCACGTTCATCAGTTTGCTGTTGCTACTCCTGAGATTCATCCAGAAAAGAAGCCTGATTTATATCCCCCAGATCCTCATGATAAACGGGCAGCTGTAAAGGGAGAAGTGAGATGGGTGGGGGATGGGGATGTACTGCACAGTTCCCCATGGTGTGTGTGCTTCCCACCCGAGATGGGAAGGTCTCTTGTATGCTCTTATCAGGGATATCGGGCAGAATGTGTCAGACCGTGGAGTTGGGACCCCATGTACAACTCCTTTGATACAGTCTCTCTGTGATACTCATGTACTAGAAGTTGGTAAATATAAGTATGTCCATGTTTCTATCCACCCTTGGAAACCTTTATAGATACTGCTGGCAACTACTTCCAACATAGGCTGCCCACCTGTGTTGGAATGAGTGTGCATTTTGGTCAGTATAAAAGCTCAAGCCTCATGCGATGTGAGGGAGGCAGAGCCTCTGCGGGGACGCCCACTAAGGTTGAGCCTGCCACCTCACACTGTGATGATGCTTCTCGGAGCTGGTTTCCTGATAGTCTTCACAAGGTCCTTGTGCCATGTCCTGTATGTGGGACTGTGTAGTTGGAGCAATGATTGTCTGGATTTTGTGTTTCAAATATTGTAGTTGTGTGGAGTGTGCTTGTGGGATCCCATATGTGTGTGTGTGTGTGTGATGAGGGCAGGCAGTGTTCTGTATATTTTTTGTTGTCAGGTTCATGTAAAAGTTTTTAACAGGTAGCAGTTTAACATTTCAGGCAAGAAAGGGTTAATGCAGAAGTGAGTCAGGGATTTGTTGCTGCTGCTGAGAAGGCTGCTGCTGATAGGCTGGTGGTTTTAGCTGTGCAAAGCAGGGTGAGCGACTTTGAAAAAAAGAAAGAAATGGGTAATGATAACTCACACTAGCTGTTATCAGTGACTGTAGTTTTGTTGTGTATTGCTTCAAGCTTGTTTTCTAGCCAGTGTACTATCAACAGCATGTAAGGGATTTGATTCAGTGATGCTGTCAGCATGGGTCCCTGAATATCTTAGTCGAATCACCCTCCAATACTGTTCAGTACGATTCCCACAATGGGATGAAGACAGGCTGGTCAGACACAAGGGTCTCATCTTTCCTGGGACACTGACAGGCTGATCATAGAATTATAGAATCATAGAATAGTTAGGATTGGAAAGGACCTCAAGATTATCTAGTTCCAACCCCCCTGCCATGGGCAGGGACACCTCACACTAAACCATATCACCCAAGGCTTCATCCAACCTGGTCTTGAACACTGCCAGGGACGGAGCATTCACAACCTCCCTGGGCAACCCATTCCAGTATCTCACCACCTTCACAGTAAAGAATTTCTTCCTTATATCCAGTCTAAACCTCTGCTGTTTAAGTTTCAACCCATTACCCCTTGTCCTATCACTACAGTCCCTAATGAATAGTCCCTCACCAGCATCCCTATAGGCTCTCTTCAGATACTGGAGGCTGCTATGAGGTCTCCATGCAGCCTTCTCTTCTCCAGGCTGAACAGCCCCAACTTTCTCAGCCTGTCTTCATAGGGGAAGTGCTCCAGTCCCCTGATCATTCTCGTGGCCCTCCTCTGGACTTGTTCCAACAGTTCCATGTCCTTTTTATGTTGAGGACATCAGAACTGCACACAATACTGCAAGTGAGGTCTCACGAGAGCAGAGTAGAGGGGCAGGATCACCTCCTTCGACCTGCTGGTCACGCTCCTCTTGATGCAGCCCAGGATACGGTTGCTTTCTGGGCTGTGAGTGCACACTGCTGGCTCATGTTCATTTTCTCATTGACTAACACCCCCAAGTCCTTCTCCACAGGACTGCACTGAAATTCCTCTTTGCCCAACCTGTAGGTGTGCCTGGGATTGCTCCGACCCAAGTGTAGGACTTTGCACTTGGCATGGTTAAACCTCATGAGGTTGGCATCAGCCCACCTCACAAGTGTGTCAAGGTCCCTCTGGATGGCATTCCTTCCCTCTAGCGTATCAACCGAACCACACAGCTTGGTGTCATCGGCAAACTTGCTGAGGGCACACTCAATTCCATTGTCCATGTCAGCGACAAAAATATTAAACAAGACTGGTCCCAACACGGATTCCTGAGGGACACCACTCGTTACTGGTCTCCAGCCGGACATTGAACCCTTGACCACAACTCTCTGAGCGCCACCATCCAACCAGTTCTTTATCCACCGAGTGGACCACCTATCAAATTGATGTCTTCCCAATTTATAGACAAGGATGTCTTGTTGGACTGTGTCGAATGCTTTGCACAAGTCCAGGTAGATGACGGCAACTGCTCTATCCCTGTCCATAATTTTTGTAGCCCTGTCATAGAAGGCCACCAAATTTGTCAGGCAGGATTTCCTCCTAGTAAAGCCGTGCTGGCTGTCACCAAGCACCTTGTTGTTTTTCATGTGCCCTAGCATGCCTTCCAAAAGAATCTGCTCCCAGATTTTGCCAGGCACAGAGGTGAGACTGACTGGTCAGTAATTTCCCATGTCATCCATTTTCCCCTTCTTGTAAATGGGGGTTATATTTCCCTTTTTCCAGTCATCAGGAACTTCACTTGACTGCCATGTTTTTTCAAATATGATGGCCAGTGGCTTTGCAACTTCATTCACCAGCTCCTTCAGGACCCGTGGATGGATTTCATCAGGTCCCATGGACTTGTGTACATTCAGGTTCTTAAGATGGTCTCAAACCAGATCCTCATGTACAGTGGGCCCAAGGTCTAGGTTTTCACAGTCCCTGCGTCCGCCTTCCAAGACTCGGGTGCTGCGGTCAGAGCCTTTGCCAGTGAAGACCGAGGCAAAGAAGCCATTCAGAACCTCAGCCTTCTCCAAGTCCTGTGTAGCCAGTTCTCCTGAAAGTTTCCGGAGGGGGCCTACATTGTCCTTCGTCTGTTTTTTAGCCGCTACATACCTATAAAATCCCTTCCTAATATCTTTAACATCCGTTGCCAAGTTTAGCTCCAATTGGGCCTTAGCTTTCCTAACTTGGTCCCTAACTACCCTGACAACATCCCTGTATTCATAACCCTCCATTCCAACACTCCAGTCAAAGGAGCCATCCCACCATGTTTCGGTGATGCCTATTATATCATAGCCCCGTAGATGTGCCCACGTCTCTAATTCCTCTTGTTTATTCCCCATGCTACGGGCATTTATATAGAGGCATCAGAGCCGAGCTCCAAAAGAAGCCAGCTCAGTGGCTGGAGCGGCTAGAATATTACTACATTGCTCAGAGTATTTATTATAGGTGCTGGCAACTGACTGGGTGTGTTGGGATGGAATGATGCTCCCCTCCCCCAACACAACTAGTTTAAAGCATCCTTGACAAGTCTGGCCAGCCTCCCAGCAAAGCCACTCTTCCCTTTCTTTATCAGAGCAGTTCCACCAGCCCCCAGTAGGCCTGGCCTACAAATGTGGGCCCCATGTCCAAGACACCCAAACCCCTGACTATGACACCACACTTTTAACCATTTATTAACCTGTCCAATCCTCCTTGCCTTTGGAAGGTCCTCCCCTGTGTCTTGGAGAATTGTCAAAAAGACTATCTGAGCTCCAGAACCCCTGACCACCTCTCCCAGAGCTCTATAGTCCTTCTTTATACTCCTCAGGCTATTACTATCTATATCCTTAGCACCCACATGTATCACTAGAAGCAGGTAATAGTCCGTGGAACTTACCAGAGCAGGCAGCCTCTCCGCAACATCCCTGATCCGTGCCCCAGGTAGGCAACACACCTCCCTTGCAACCGTGTCAGGCCGACAGATGAGCGCTTCTGTCCCTTTCAAGGCAGAGTCCCCTACTACTACAACCCGCCGCTTTTTCCTGGCGGCACCAGTAGAGAGCTTCTGTACCAGTGCACCAGCTGGCTGTTTCTGATGCAAGTGCATTTCCTCATCAGCCCCCTGCAAGACAGCAAAGCAGTTCTGGGTGGGTACAGCAGATTTAGAAGGAAGCCCCTTTCTTTTAATTGCTCTCTTTCTCCTTTTGTTGTTTTTTTTTGTTACTAATTCCCAGCTTCCCTGATCAACAGCCTCCTTCTCTCCTCCATGAGTTAGAGGGGAATCTTGAGGCCCCTGTGCTGTTTGGGCCTGGAGCTAGCAGTCCTGCTTCCTCTCATCTTCCCTGACATCTTGAAGTTTACTGACAGCATCCTGTAGCTCAGCCACCTGCTGGAGGAGGACCTCCATCAGGGAGCAGCGAGCCCAGCCCTGCCCATTCTGCACCTTTCCCTCACAAGACCAGTGCAGGCACTCTCTACACTCCAAGCTCTGCACCACAACCTCCTCACTTAGCGGCTCTGTCTGGGTGCCTACGCTGGCCACCACAGGGGCGGCCAGGGCAGAGCTCCCAGACCGGACCCTAGTCATACGGCGAGTGCTCACCATCCCGCTCGCCTGCCCGCGCAAACTGCGTCGACCTACTCTGTTTCCCTGCTCTGTTAGCCGCGCTCCTGGTTGCCGCGCTCCCTGTGTAGATTTTTAACCACTCACAGTTGGTGCCCCTCCTCCTGTCTCCGCCCCCGGTGAGTCACCTCCTCGCAGTAGCTGAGCTCTTTGCAAGTCCTGTCAAGGACTTGAGGCTCCCTCCTCAGTGTCTCTTGTCGCTCTGTGGTGAGGTTTCTGGATGCTGATCTCCCCCGGCTCCGCTCCGGTGCCACAGGCGTCCTTTCTCAAGCCACCCCCCTCAGCAAGTCTCAAATATAAAGGGTTCAAGGAAACCCCCCTTATAATGTTACAGTGTGGTCTGAGCCATAGGGGTTAGGAAGTATTGCTTTTGATCCTGCTTGTGCAACAAAAAAAAAAAGGGGGGAGTATAATGATGGAGCAAACACCTTTGACTGTTAAAAATGTGCAGTCTATTTCTGCAGCTGCTTCACATTCCATTTGCATCAGAATGCTTCTGCTTTAAGGAATCACTTTAACCTGTCTACTTCTCAAGAACTGATAACCTGGGAGACAGGGTATATTTGTGTCCTCCTACCTACAGGTCCATGACGGCTGCCTGCAAAGTTTGTCAAGCCTTGCCATGAGCTGGACAGATGAGTGGAAGAACTCAATGCATCAGCTACAGGAGCTGACTGTGAATACCCCAAGCAAAATGAGATAGAGGAAGAGAAAAATGAATGATTGCAAAACATCACTTGGGGGCAACTGAAAATTAACAACTTGAATATGTGTGCTTGTAAATTATTAGAGTCTGTGATTTTGTGTATAAAACCACCTGTATGCCACATGTTATAAAGGTTCAAGTGACTTCAAATCAAACTAATCTTAATGAAATAATGCTTCCTAGAGTAGTGGGTTATGTTACACAAGTCAAGCAGTGATAGAGCAGACATACCAAATTGTAAAAAAATTTTAGTAAAACTAAAAAGGGGGAGCTGTGGAGACAGTATTCTCACAGGAGAATGGATATTTGGTACATGAGCTCTGAATAACTCCAAGGGATACAGCAAGGCCGTGGGAGGCCCGAGGAAGCTTAAGCAAGCAAGATAAGAAGAAGCTGTAATTCACTGAGTTATGAGAACTGTGGACTGTTGGCAAGCATTCGAGGTCAAGTTCTCACACGTGTGCTTAACCAATTATACATTAGTCACTAAGGGTCTTCAAGACAAGTATCCACTCATGATATGCCAAATTGCTGTAGGAGTGTGTAAGCAATAGTATATAAGGAGTTAATGCTTTGCAATAAATGGCTTTTTGTCTGATCATATTGGTCTCTGACTGAGTCCGTTCCTCGGCAGGCTCCCCCAGGGGTACCTCCTGGAGAGGGAACAAACTAGCTCCCTCTGTAGGACTTTCTAGTTCCTTTAAGCTCCTTGACTCTCCTACCATCATTATAGTAGAAGTAGTCCTCTTTCACTGTCGAGGGGTGCTAATGGGAGAGCTAGTTAGGGATTTTTCACTTCCCTTTACCAAATTTCCTCTGGTGTTTTTGCTTTATCCCTCAGTTGCTGGGGGAGCCGTTGGGATGGGAGGATAAGGGGGAGGTAAAGCGTCCAATGTTTCCCACTTCTTTTCCTCCTTATCCCCACCCGCAGTGACTTCAGTCACTTTGAAAGTGCCTACTCCTGCAGGCCAAATCTTCCCTTTCCAACAAGAGGCATATTTGCTCTCCTCTGGATTAAAAGGTTCTTTAGCATTCACATAAAGGTTTAAGGCCTGACAAATCCAACTCTCAAATGACCCCTACCTTGGCCAGTATAAATGGTCGGATCTAATTTCCTCTTTAGTCCATTCAATCATACAATAATATATCATCTTTACCTGGTCCTTTCCTTTTGTACTTGAACCATATTCCCAGTTAGCTAACATAACCCCTAGTGGACTGTCCGGGGGTATTTCGGCCGGCATTTCCTTGCTCCCTTTCTTCCTGGGACTTGGCTTACCTGCCCCTTGTCACATACTTATACCCTGGGGGTTCTTTCAGTCTTTCTTACTAATTCACTTCGTTTCTTTACCGGCCAATTCCCTCCTGGGAGACCGGATACGCAGTTAAAAAGACCCTGCACTCGCTTCACAGATCCCAGATATCCTGGCCCGTGTCTTCACAGATCCAGGCAATCCAGTCTGTGCCTCATTAGCACACAAGTCACCATCCACTTCGTCCCTTCACTGGCCAATTCCCTCACTGGAGATTGGAACCATGATTAGGACGCTGCACTCACTTCACAGATCCCAGATATCCTGGCCCGTGTCTTCACAGGTCCAGGCTATCCAGTCTGTGTCTCATTAACACACAAATCACCATTCACTTCGTCCCTTCACCGGCCAATTCCCTCACAGGAGACTGGAACCGTGGTTAGAAGGACTCTGCACTCACTTCACAGATCCCAGATATCTTGGCCCGTGTCTTCACAGGTCCAGGCTACCCAGTCTGTGTCTCATTAACACACAAATCACGGTTCACTTCATCTCCTCACCGGCCAATTCCCTCGCAGGAAATTGTAACCACAGTTAGGAAGACTCCGCACTCACTTCACAGATCCAGACTATCTGGTCCGTGTCTCATTCACACACTGATCACCCCCAAACCGCCCAACCTAACAATACTTATAGTCAGTTTTCTTGTCCGGATCTTCGTGCACCTGAATTATAGGCGACCGCGGTTTTCCCGGGAGCCCTACCCTGCTTTTGCTTTATGAGTCCCTTTCTTTGCCCAGTATATAACCTCCAAGCTCCGATGAGACCAGAAGAAACTAAGCAAGCTGCCAAAATCGGCAGGGCGCGCCTTTCACTCAGATTCCCCCTAGGCCCATGGAAGCAAAACAGGTTCTTCTCCCAGACGAGCCCCCATTTGTGAAATACAAATTCACTTCTCTAAACAAGATAACAATGTTTTATTAAGGGACAAAGTCAATAAAGCAAAAGCAAACAGCGCTGGGCTCATGACCGTAGCCAGAGGCGCGAATGATTAGTATTTGTTACAGGTTTATATACTTTCACAATTCCATTAGTCACATACATACTCATAATCCCTGCATATAGGCAGGGAACATTATAATTAAGTCCAGTAATTTATTATCATAAGTCTCCTCCTCTTGGTGTCTGCGCACTGCTCTTCAATAATTGTGGGCAGGGGTCCTGAGGATGAAGTAAGCAGTCTTCCTCATGTGAGTAAGGGTCTTCAAGATGAAGCAAGCAGTCTTCCTCACAGTGTACTTTTCACCTTTGGCACAGTTGAACGCCCCAGTAATCACACAACTTGCTAAAATCAGCCATATCTGTAATTATTCTGATAACTAGCAAAGATTTAAAACAGTGTGACCTTCCTGCAAAATTTATAGCAGGACGGGCAGACAAGGAGTATCCCAAGATAGCAGATATTTGGGAGGCTCTGTCTCTAAACTAACTGATAAATAGAAGGATGGTGTGAAATAACTCATTCATGTTTAGTGGGGTCACTAAATCTTGTTATCTCACCACAGACTTACAGCACATTGTTCTTTAAAACTAAAGATACTTTAGAGGACTTGTGTGAAACAATTAACTCACATTTAGTGGGGCCACTAAATTCCACAAGCTAACAACATAAACATTGTTCTCTTTCTACAACCTAAGCTAAGCTAAAAAGTACTTTATATTTTACAGGCACTAGCTTTTCTTATATCAAGCATGCAACACCCGCCCTCCCCCCTTTCTTCTTTTTAACTTTACAGATTCTTCTACTATATGACTCTGGTTTGCTCATCTTATGTCTTTATTGAGCTTTGTTTTTGTTACTATAAACTTGTATAGTTATATCCACATAACCACACCTATGATTTGCGAAAGCCAATACATTTATGTGTTTATCACAATTTGTATATCCAGGTATAGCTTAATTATTAGAAGGGTAGTAAACAGTAGTGCTTGAGAACTGATCTAAATTATAGTTTAAATCATCATTTAAATAATGGGCCAAGTAACTGTTTAACTACCATTCAAGTATTGCTTTATTACTATTTAATTTTAATTCAATAATCGATTAACTATCATTTGATCATATTTTAATCATTAATAAAACTCTTTTAGTTAACCCCACAACGATGACTTAATAATTCACCTGTGACACTGCTGCACGTGCGAGTTTAAACGGAACCGTTAATTAGAGGTGAAGGTATCCGTTAATAGGGCAAGTGGATGAGGGAAAAGACTATTTCCTCTATCTCCATGCGCGTAACTCCGTTCTATTCCTGTAGGTGGGCTGAAGCTGCCTGAGACAGTTACCACTGCTCTGGATATGGTTTCTTCCGTTTCCTCTCCCCCTGGAGGGTAGACGACGTTCTCTACTCGCGGAGTCTCTGTTCATTCTTGTATAGTACCTAGTCTTAGAGAGAGGGAGGTTAGTAACGCTGCAAGCTATGGTAACAGTACCGTGACCCACCTCGCGTATACCTTATCCTGTCTTCCCCCTCCCTAACCACTTCCCCATGTGAGCGCCAGGGCGTGCAGGTTTCAGCAGCAGCCAGGAGGAGGCGGGGCTGACGCGAGAGTACCAGCGGGTTCGGGTCCTTTCTTCCTTTTTTTTTTCTTTCTTGCGGTTTTTTTTTTTTTCATTCTTCTGCACGTCGCGTGTCTTGCTCCCTGCTGCAGCTGCAGAAGGAAAGTGGTGGTGGCGCCGTCAGCTGCGTCCCCCACACCATCTTGCCCATTGTTTTCTCAGAAACAATCGGGAACCACCTGCAGCGCCTCCGACATCGCCTGTGGGGTTTTTTGCTCCCCACCCCCTCCGACCCCCACCCTCACCGAGAAGGTACGTGGGAGCTGAGGAGAAGCTGGAGGGAATGTCGGTTCGGCTTCTGAGTACTGTTAGCGTGGTGGCTGCATGCGCAGAGAAGCGGCGGGGATGGTGGGGGCGCCTAGGTTTCCCCGAGGCGTTTTTGCTGTTTTGGCAAGGTGGGGGGTGGCAGGATGTCTCTCGTCTACCTCTCACTCTGACGTGGTGTGTGCCGCGGAGGGAGGCCGCGGGTCGGGCTGGCGCACACCTCATTCATTTTACAGTGGGGCAGACAAACGGAATGAGACAATGAGGCTTCCTTATCCCTCGCTGAAGGAGAGGGGAGCAGCTCGAAGGCCGGTGCTGAACATTATTCAGGGTTTGAGAGGCCTTGGCTGTGGCGGGGAATGCCCCGTGTTCCACACTGCCCACTTGTCACACTTTTTTTTTTTTTCCTCCGTGTCTGAGTTGTGGTGGTTGTTTTGGTAGTCTGTGTCGTGTGTCGTCGTACCCTCATCCCATCCCGTCCCCCTTCATTCCGGCAGTCTCAGTGTTTTTTGTGTTCCGGTGTCCTGGGGTGGGGAAATTGAAACGTACTCGCTTTGAGTACGGATTTAATTGTCAGGGGGAGATGCCCGTTTCTGATTCATGTTCTTCACATTTACTTCTTCTTTATCTAGAAGTATTAGAGCGTCGTATACCTGAAATATTTCTGCTGTTTGGGTTTTTCTGGGGGGGATGCTTGTTTTGTAGTGGTGGTGGATTTTTTTTTTTGGTGGGGGGAGTGCGGTTGTTTGTTTTCTGTTGGGTTTTTTTGTATGTGTGTTGTGTTTTCTTTTGTTTGCTTTTTTTTTCTGTGGTCCATTTCCTAGCTGAATATATTCAGATATTTATTTAACCTACCAGTTTAGCTTCATCAGTGACTCAAATCCAAGGTTTAATTATTGATTTTAAAATTAGTTTGTATTTGTATTCCCTTTATTATATTAAACTAGTAGGATAGCTTTAAATGCATTTATTATACATTTTGTATAGTGCACAAGTTAGGATTCAGTTGTACTTTACTGGAAGTGTACTTGTGTAGAAAGAGCTTAGTTATCACACAATCATAGAATGGTTAGGGTTGGAAAGGACCTTTAGATCATCTAGTTCCAACACCTCTCACTAAACCATTACACCTAAGACTCGATCCAACCTGGCCTTGAATGCTGCCAGGGATGAAGAATTCACAACTTTGTTGGGCAACCTGTTCCCGTGTCTCGCTACCCTCACAGTAAAGAGCTTCTTCCTCATATCTAACCTAAACTTTACCTTTTTGAGTTTGAACCCATTACCACTTGTCCTATTGCTAAAGTCCATAATGAAGAGTCCCTCCCCATCATCCTTATAGACCCCCTTCAAATACTGGAAGGATGCTATGAGGTGTCCATGCAGCCTTCTCTTTTTCAGGCTGAACAGCTCTAATTTTCTCAGCCTGTTTTTGTATAGGAGGTACTCCAGCCCCCTGATCATCCTTGTGGCTGTCATCTGGAATTGCTCTAACAATTCTATGCCCTTATGTTGAGGACACCAGAACCGTACAGAGGACTCCAAGTGGGGTCTCATGAGAGCAGAGTAGAGAGGCAGGATAAGCTCCTTTGACCTGCTGCTCACACTTCTTTTGATGCAGCCCAGGATACGGTTGGCTTTCTGGGCTGCGAGCACACACTGCTGGCTCACATTGAGTTTCTCGTTCACCAATACCCCGAGTCTTCTGTAGGGCTGAATCAATTTTCTCCCATCTGTGCCTGGATTGCTCTGTTATCCTGGGTTCAGCAGTCTTTTTTCTCCTTCTTAGCTGGTGTAGTGCTGTGGTTTTGACTTTCAGCTTGGGAATAGCACTGATAACAGTGATGCTTTTAGTTGTTGCTCAGTAATGTTTACTTTGACCAAGAGTTTCATGCTCTGCCAGGGAGGAGGGGAAGCTGGGAGGAAGTAGAGACAGGACACCTGACCCAAGCTAACCAAAGAGGTATTCCATTCCACAGCACGTCGTGTCCAGTATATAAACTGGGGGCAGTTATGTGGAAGGGCTAGATCACTGCTTGGGTCAGGCTGGGTATCGATTGGCAGGTGGTGAGCAGTTGTATTCTCTTCCCTTGTTATTTCCCTTACCTTTATTATTATTGGTGGCAGCAGTAGTTGTTTTTTTGTTATACCTTAGTTACTGTGCTGTTGTTATCTCAACCCGTGGGAGTTATATTCTTTTGATTCTCCTCCCCATCCCTCTTGGGAGTAGGAGAGGAGGGTGGGGAGTGAGAGAGCTGCTGCATGGTTCTGGGTTGCTGGCTGGGTTTAAACCACAACAGTTTTTTCTGGGTCCCAATATGGGGCACGAAGGGTTGAGATAACAACACATCTGACCAGAGTGTGTCTAATTGTGTTTGTGATAAACATTAATTGTTTTGGATTAATAGTCATTCATCAGAATGGTGATTTATTGGCTCTCAGAATTCTTGCTCTTGATCTTGGAGTTTCAGTATGTTATTCCTTACTTACAGGCAGTATTTGCTGTGTTAGTGTTCATCGGCTGGGGGCCTTGGGCTACGGTTCTTGTTTCGCTGTACTTTATGTTAATAACTTGTAATACAATAGACTCATTGATTATGAAACTGATCTGGCTTGCGTTCCCAGTGTGGTCACCACCTCTATGCTTTGGGAGGTATATACACATATTTTTTTTTTTTTCCTCCTCGGGTTGTCAGCCTGTGAAGGAGACATTCTCTTACCTTCCTAGCTCCCCCACCAGACTGTTTACAGCATCATTTGAGAGTTCTGAAGGTTTTGAATGGCCTTTTAATACTGTTGAGACCTGTCTGCTGATGGTGATGGGGATCACCATGTTGGCATGCATACAGAGTGTTTTACCCATGACCATTTTTTCCGATCTCAAAAGTTAAGCAGAGTCAGCTTTGGGTCTTGTCCAGTGTTAGGTGATGATGTAGGAGGACCAGGAGATTTTCTCTGATGCTGGAAAGTCATGAGTGGCAGGGTGTGTGGGGTAGTATGGGCAAGTATCTAGTCCAGTGGCCCCCTCCAGTGCTTTGGAACTTCACTCCTGAACTGGAGAGCCAAAGAGTGATCAGTAGGACCCACTCACCCTTTAATAGCCCCATATGGCCACTGCAAATGTCTAATGGAGAGTGTATATTAACAGCAGACTATTGTGGCCTGAATGAAGTCACACCACCCTTGAGTACTGCCATACCAGATATGCTAGAACTTCCGTATGAACTGGAGTCAAAGGCAGCCAAGTGGTATGCCACGAATGACATTGCCAGTGCTTTTTTATCAATTCCTCTGACTGCAGAGTGCAGGCCACAGTTCACTTTTACTTGGAGAGGCATCCAGCACACTTGGAACCGACTGCCCCAAGGGTGGAAACACAGCCTTACTATCTGCCATGGCCTGATCCAGACTGCACTGGAACAGGGGCAAGCTTCTGAAGACCTGCAATACAGTGACATTATCTTGTGGGGTGGTACAGTGGGAGAAGTTTTTGAGAAAGGGAGGAAAATAATCCAAATCCTGCTGAAAGCCAGTTTTGCCATAAAGCAGAGTAAGGTCAAGGGACCTGCACAAGAGGTTAAGTTTTTGGAATAAAATGGCAAGGTGGGTGTTGCCAGATCCCCACAGATGTGATCAACAAGATAACAGCAGTGTCTCCAGCAACTAATCAGAAAGAAACACAAGCTTTCTTGGGTGCTGTGGGGGTTTTGGAGAAAGCACATTCCAAATTACAGTTTGGTTTGAAGCACTCTCTATCACATGAGCAGGAAGAACAGTGATTTCAAATGGGGTCCTGAGCAACATCTAGTTTTTGCATAAATTGAGTCAAGATTGACTAGGAAATGGCAGTCTTGCTCAGAACTTAGGAGAAAGAAGACTCCTATCTTCAAACCCAGGCTGATGGAGCTCTTTTAGCCTTGTATGGTCTTCCATCTAAGAGAAGGACACTCTTATAAAACCTACATCCTGTGGACTTTTCTGTCACTGTCCTAGCTAGCTAGGCCATGGCAGTTAAACCTCAGGTGTAAAGGGTGGAGTCAGTTCTGCGCAAGCTGCCTCTCACCTAAAAAATCCCCTGTGCAGGCTGGAAAGGCTTGCTCTCACTTGTTGGTATGTACAGGTGTGGGTCGAATTGCTAGATGACAAGGTGCATGGGTAGCTGCAGATCCAACCTTGCATGCGGGCGGACCAGCACATGCATAGCTCAAGATTACTCAGAAGATGACAGTCCTGGTTGGACACTCCCTGATTGCCTAAACACCCTTTTCAAACCAGATTTCCATATCCCGCTCACCCTTCGTCATTGTGCTTGAAGTAAGTGTGTTTAAAGCCCTTCCCAAAAATCTTCTCTCGCTGAGCCAAGCCATCATATAGGTATATATATGAGACAAGAGTGATGGTATATTGAAATAAGTGAGATCTGAGCATGATGTGAATGGTATGAAATAAGGGGTGGATAGTGTCCTGGGTTCAGCAGTAGCAGTTATTTTTCTCCTTCTTAGTAGCTGGTGCAGTTCTGTGGTTTTGACTTTCAGCCTGGGAGCAGGGCTGATAACACCAATGTTTTTAGTTCTTGCTCAGTAATGTTTACTCTGAGCAAGGACTTTATGATTCTCATGCCCTGCCAGAGAGGAGGGGAATCTGGGAGGATGCAGAGACAAGACACCTGACCCTAATTAGCTAAAGAGGTATTCCATACCGCAGCATGTCATGCCCACTATATAAACTGGGGGCAGTTACCCAGAAGGGCTAGATCACTGCTTGGGTCGGACTAGATATTGGTTGATGGGTGGTGAGCGTTTTTGTTCTTTTCCCTTGTTATTTCCTTTATAATTATTATTATTGGTGGTAGTAGTAGTAGTTTTATTTTATACCTTAGTTACTGGACTGTTCTTATCTCAATCTGTGGGAGTTACGTTCTTTTGATTCTCCTCCCCATCCCTTCAGGAGTGGGGGGAGTGAGTGAGCAGCTGCATGGTTCTGGGTTGCTGGCTGGGCTTAAACCATGATACCTGGTTATATTGATCATTCATGTAATGTAAATGTCTGCTGTTATTGAAGTTGTCTATGTCTCGGTTGTTAATTGGAACTAAAAAGCTGTTTTGGTTATGGGACTTTTAATAACAGCAGTATTTATATTCCCCTTTTAGTTTAGCCATGTAAATTTGTCAGGAATTGTGGACGTCAGTGGTGTAAATTACTGTTTTAGTTAAGGCACTGAATAAAAGAATTCCTTTTTGTAGTGGGAAGTCAGGACTAAATAGTAATATCTTTGAGTGTTAGGACTTGTTCTGGTGGTAGAGAAGTGTTTTGTGTGTTTTGTTTGTTGTTTTTGTGTGGTTTTGTTTTTTGTTGTTTTTTATTGTTTTTCAAAGGCTTGATTGTAACAACCTAACCAAAAGGTTGGGAATGTCTTTGGAAGCCTATGAGAGAATAATCATCTCTTAGGTCTCTGATCATAACCAGTTCTTTTATGTTCCTCCTCTGAAATTGTGATCAAAGTGTCTGAGATTGTCTGCCTGCTTTATGATGCTGCGTGTTCTTGATTGAATTTAGGTATCTGCACTCCCTTTTCTGCTAGAAAAGAAGCTGTAGTCATGTTAATTGAATGTCATGTTTTCATCTTGCAGTGCATGTTTGCTTGCCTGCTTCAGTTCTGTGGGTTGTTGGAGATGGCAGCCTTCAGAGATATATAAATAGAAGCTGATTTCAGAAGCCCCTATTGATAAGATTTTTGTCTCAGCCTTTAGTTTAGTCTGTCACACTGCAGCCTTGTGACAGGCAGAAGCTAATGTGCTCACCCATGTGACCCAAGTTTCTGGGAAAATTCAGGAAAGCAGATAGTTCTCCACGGAAATTGAATGGTTCGTGGTATAAAAGCTTGTGTGGAAGATTTTGAGTAGTCTGTAATCTGTCTCTTCTGAAAAACATAATTTTGCTGTTGGTTCAGAAGATTAAATGGCATATTTTAATGTCCTGGTTAGCTTAAATTCTGGCAAGTATTTTATAACCTAGTTAGGTGCTACCTGGACCTTAAGAAGTATGAAAAAGCACACTTTCTTAAGCATTAGGTTACAACTTGATCTTTCAATGTAGGGCCATGTATTTTTGAGTAGTGAAAGACTGTGCTGGTAAAGGAGCCATGATGATTTTTGTTTGCAATATGTTAATGTTAGTTTTAATACCTAAAGCTAAACTTAGTAAGTGGTGACACATGATAATTTGAAAGCAGATCAGGTCAATTGAGATCGATGGTATGTGATAGCACTTTGAGCATACCTGCATAATAATAATGGTGGAGGAAGAGTCTTCATTATAACATAGAGTTATAATGGAGATGAGGGTGTTTGGGTTTTTTTTTTGTTGTGTGGGGTTTTTTGTTGTTTCTTTTTGTTTGTTTGTTTTTTTAAATCTGAAATTTAATGTTGCATCTATTGACTGCTGTATGGCTGCAAAACTGCAGTTTGTTGAGAGCTATACTGGAATAAGTGCAAGTTTCCTTTGTAGAACTGAAACAAAAATATAAATAGTTGCAGTCCTGTGAGCACAAGCAGGCAAGCAGATTAATCTGCTTGTTGAGATAAGAACAGTTTAGTCACTAAGGTATAACACAAATCACTACTGCTACCACCAGTAATAATAATGATAAAGGAAATAACAAGGGAAAAGAATACAACACCTCACTACCCACCGACTGATAACTAGCCTGACTGAGCACTGACCGATACCTCGTCCAACTCCCCCGTCTACTAGCCCTTCCGGGTAACTCTCAGTTATATCCTGGGCATGACGTCCTGTGGTATGGAATACTTCTTTATTCAGTTTGGGTCAGGTGTCCTGTCTCTGCTTCCTCCCAACTTTCCCTCCTCCCTGGCAGAGCATGAGGCTCAGAAAGTCCTTGGTCAGAGTAAACATGTGAGCAGTAACTAAAAACATCGGTGTTCTCAGCACTGTTCCCAAGCCGAAAGTCAAAAACCCAGCACTGCACCAGCTACTAAGAAGGAGAAAAATGACTGCTACTGCTGAACCCAGGACAACCCTATAAGTGCTTAGAGGTTGGTAATAAAGCTTTTGTTGTCCATTGAATTCAATTTGGTCATAAATTTAATTCATTTTCCCCTGGTGTCTCCTGCCCATGATAGTTCTTGGTGAGTGATTGCCATGTCCTCTCAACCCACAAGCTTTATATTTATGACAAAGGGGAGAGAGAGCAGCTTGGTGGGTACCTGGCAGCCAGCCAAGATTAGCCACAACAATCCCTTTTGCTAAAGGACTAAAAAAAAAAAACAAAACCAACCAAAAAAACCCAACAACAACAAAACAAACAATCCCCCTCCAAAAACAATTAAACCAAAACTTCAAGCAAAACAAAAAACCTAAACCAAAATAAAACCAAACAAAAAACAAAACAACAAAAAATACCCACACCCAAACACTAGACCATCTTCATGAAAGGGAAAGAGCTCTACCCTACACAGTTCAGATATTTGCATTTCATGTAGAGGTACTATTGTAAATTGGAACAGGATCTCCCCTATGTGAAACACATTGGGAAAAGGCACAAGGCACTTCATATCTGCAACTGCATCAGGAAGTAACCCTTTTATTAAGGCATGTATGGAGAGGAAGAGAGAGAGACTGTGCTGAAATACTTATCCTAAGTAATAGTTATTTATTCATGGAGCAGACTTCCATATTCCCAACATCCTTACAGGACCTTCTTCAGCACGGCAAGATCCCATACCTGCTACTTCTCCATCTTTAAGAAACAGCAGAATGCCATGGAAAGTTTTCCATTTACTTTGTCAGGGTATTTTCCACTATGGAAAGAAAAACAAAAAGCAGATGTAGTTTTCAGATCTGAATTTAAAAAAGAAAAGCTAAAGATAATGCCAAAAATTTAAATATGTTATTTAGCATTTCCTGTAAAGCATACAAAAAGTTACATTACCTTAATACAAAAGGAAATAAAAATGAAACTGAAAACTTTACAAGCATAAGTTTGCCATGTATTTCCCATCACATACTTTATACCAAATCTGTGACAGTGTGCTTCCCCCCCAACCTGATCTTTATTCCCTGTAACCCTGCTCAAGTGATAACCACCAGTGATGATCCAAATAGATGTGCCTGGCAATGATGGATGCATCAGCTCAAAGCGGATTTGGGGGAGCCTTAACACAATAGCCAACGGCTAATTTGAGCAACACATCCCCCACAACTACAGTGCTGGTCAAGGTCTGACTCAAGCCAAGTTTGGAAGAGACTTAACATGTAGTCGTTATGTAAATATGATTATGAATCAATTATCTCACTCCATAAACAGTGGACAGCCAAGGGCCCACTGAGGTCTCCTACATGGCAGAAGGCTGCGCACCAGGATCTCTTCTCGAGTAAGGAAGCCCCTCAAGGTTACTCCTTACCAAAACAGATCCTTGGTAAGTGACTAACAGCATGCTAAACTTTAAAATCTTAGCTAAATAATATAGGGGATTGATTGTACATACATAATCCTTTAGAAACAAATCGTTGACCAAGTCTAGATCCAGCTATACCTAAACTCCCTTCTGAGAAGGGATTTAGAATGCAAGGGAAGCCCTTCTGAACCTCATGACTCAACAGGAGGGTCTCGCTGACAATTGCCTGATGCTGTCCTTTTGGCAGTAATTATGCAAGTGCACCTAGCCATCAAATCATGTTAAACCACTGTTGCATTTACTATTGAACTTTGTTAAAATTACTGGTTTACATTAATAAACATTGCTACTTCTCTTATTTAGGAGATAAGTGCATCAATCCATCCATGACAAACTCTATCTTAATTCTCTTTTGCCTGATTGGAAGGTCATAAAGCAGATTATCCTAAGTGAGATCACAAAGCATGTGTGGGAAAATGGGGGATCAGGCCCAGTCAGCATGAGCTCATGAAGGGCAGGTCCTGCTTGACCAACATGATCTCCTTCTATGACAAGTTGACCCACCTGATTGATGAGGGAAAGGCTGTAGACACTGTCTATTTGGACTTTAGTAAAGCGTTTGACACTGTCTCCCACAGAATTCTCCTGGAGAAACTGGATACTTATGGCCTGGATAGGTGCATTCTTTGCTGGGTTAAAAACTGGCTGGAGGGTAGAGCCCAAAGAGTGGTGGTAAATGGTGTCACATCTAGTTAGCAAACCAGCCATTAGTGGTGCCCCTCAGGTTGGGTCGTGCACCTTGGCCACAATAGTCCCATGCAACATTACAGGCTTGGGGAAGAGTGGCTGGAAAGCTGCTGGGCAGAAAAGCGCCTGGGGGTGACAATTAACGGTCAGCTGAACATGAGCTAGCAATGTGCCCAGACAACCAAGAAGGCCAACGGCATGCTAGCGTGTATCAGAAACAATATGGCCAGCAGGACTTGTACTACTAGGGAAGTAATAATCCCCCTGTACTCGGCACTGGTGAGGCCGCACCTCAAAAACAGTTCGCATGTTGATGGCAGCTAATATTCAGCATTGGGCTTTAAGCAGAGTTAAAGATCATTTTAGGAGAAGTTTCTATAACGATATAAAATACAGTTTTAAAGTGACTGTTGCCTATAGTTCAGTGATTTTTTTTTATGTTCTGTTTAACAATGTGTTGTGAAAGTATAAGCTGCTACTATTAGTATTAGCATCAGAATGATGCAAGTTCAACATTATTGGAAAAAGTGGAGTAGTTCTTTTGCAGTCTGTAAATATACAGTATGGTGATTACCAGAGCTGTTTAGTAGACCCAAACTTGGTCTTGTTTATTCTACCTATCTAGCTGTACTTTTTGTGGTATGTTGTTCTGGGAGCTTTTGTTTGGTTTTGGAGGTTGGGAATTTTTCTTTATTTTTTTAATGTTTATTTTATACCCTATAAGTGCTTAGAGGTTGGTAATAAAGTTTTTGTTGTCCATTGAATTAGATTTGGTCATAACCTGTACACAGCTCTGTGTCTGACAAGTATATTACTTCTCAGTATTACTATTTGTATTGGGCTTGCATGGCAAGGTTTTGGTAGCTGAGGGGCGTCAGGTGGCTTCTGTGAGAATTTGCTAGAATGTCTGAGTCACTTGGCAATGGTAGTAGCACCTTTCTGATATTGTATTTAAGAAGGGGGGGGGAACTGCTGCACAACAGCAGCCATAATTGAGGACTGAGAATATGTGGGAGAAGCAACTCTGCAGATGCAAAGGTCACTGAAGGAGGAAGAGGAGGTACTCCAGATGCTGGACCAGAGGTTCTCCTGTAGCCTGTGGAGCAGCACATGCTGGAGTAGTTGAATGCCTAGATGTGAGAAACAAGCTCACCTTTAGAAAAAATTTAACTGGGGACAACGTCAGTGGAGCAAAGGTTTAGTGCTCGGTGCATGCCTTCATATCCTGCATGTGCACTTGTGAGTACAAAGTTTCTTATAGTCAAGCCTTTTACTTATTCATAGGACTTTCAGGAAGACGAATCCCACCTCCCAATGGCTGATGCAATCTTCATTCTTTCTTCTGCGTATATCCAGGAGGGTCTTTTAAGAGCTTAGTTGATAAAGGCCAGTAGTCTTCTTTGATATGAACATTTGATCTACTTAACCCTGTGCACGTGCCTAAAGCCCTTATCATATAACTTTTTCTGTTACTTCCAGGTTAGATGTTGGTTCGATCAAGCATGACTACCATACATCCTATGTCCACCCATAAAAGTCCCTTGTTCCTGCTTGTTTCACAGTTTCAGGAACTTACGTTCTTCCCGTCCACCTATGCGATTGTGCTTAAGCAGGATACAATGCAAAAACAAAGATAAAGCAAGCTTTTTCTGAAGCAAGCTATTTATGTTGCTTATCACACTAGAGAAATTATAATTCAGTAAGTTACATAACTGTAGTTCTCTTATCCCACTGCACACTTTAGGGCTACAGTGACAGTCTTTGGGTTAGTATTAATCAGGATTCTTACTGCTGTTTACCTTTTAGCTTAGTATCAGCTGCTAATACCTGCGAACTATGTGCTTAGTTCTTCCTTCAAATTGTTATCATATCTTGCCATTAGGGATGTCCCTGCTTAGAAGCAATTTACAGAAGCAGATGCAAGCTGTCTATGGGGACCAAGTTCTAATGCATTGCTTAGCAGGCCTCACCAGAAGAGCAGTTCCCCACCTACAGAGGGGCCCTCTGCTAAGCGAGTGCAGTCGTGTTTAAGTGCTGAATCAGGCTCATGCTAAAAAGTAAAGTTATTTCAACTAAGGCCTAATGACTTGGTCTCACCATGAAGAACTGCAGTCTGTGGGAAGGACCCATGTTGGAGCACTGTCTCCCATGGGATGGACCTCATGCTGGAGCAGTGGAAGAGTGTGAGGAGGCAGGAGTAGCAGAGGCAATGTCTGATAAACTGACCACAACCTCCATTCCCTGTGCAGCTTGGGGGGGGAGGGGGGGAATGGGATGGGTGGCAGCAAGAAAGGAGAGGAAGTAGATAATTTGGGAGTAAAGTTAAGCCCGCAAGAAGGTATTTTGAGATTTAGTTGTATTTCTCATTATCCTACTCTGATTTAATTTGCAATAAATTATTTTTTTTCCCAAAGTCAAGTCTGTTTTACCCGTGATGGTAATTGGTGAGTGGTCTTGACCCATGAGCATTTTGTCATATTTTTCTTTCCCTGTCCAGTTGAGGACAGTGATAGAGCAGCATTGGTGGGAATTTGGCATCCAGCCAAGGTCAACCCACTCTACTATGACACTTTTTACCTCTGTTAAAGGTTCATAATGTTGTTATTAATAAAGTACCAATAAATATTAAATTATATGTTAACATCCATGTAGCCATCTTTAAAAATGTTGATATTTATGTTCAAGGTAAGCAGACCTACTTAAATATTATAATCCTGCAATTGATTTTGGTGAAATCCAAGTTCCTAATACAGTTCTTGGTTTTATTTACAGCACTGAAATGGCTCAGGAGACAAACCAGACCCCAGGGCCCATGCTGTGTAGTACAGGATGTGGATTTTATGGAAATCCTAGGACAAATGGGATGTGCTCTGTTTGCTACAAAGAGCAACTTCAACGACGGCAGAATAGTGGTAGGATCAGCCCAATGGGTAAAGGTTTGAGTTGTGTGGGTTTGTTTTGGTGGATTGCTTCTTTATTTGTTTGCTTGGTTTTGTTGGTTTAGGCTTTTTGTCTTGGAAAATATAATGTATAGGCAATGAGAAGAATCGCAGAATGTATTTCGGAAGGTATTCCAGTAGCTGCATGCTGAAACTATGAATGTCAAAGGGAATAATACTTTAAATCACAATAAAAATGCCTTTTTTTTTTCCCTCTATAGTATATTCTGGCCCAGTTAGTGTTGAGCCTTAATTTGCATTTCTACTTCCCCTCTGCTGCAGGGTTTTTATAAGAACACACTTATATTTTGGTCATTAACAATATAGTCTGTCTTTAACAAAATGCAATATAATGAGGAATGGTTTGAAGTGATTCATAACTGTATGCAAAACTACTTGACTAACTTGTATTCTCTATTTTACTTATAATTCAATTTCTGTTATATAGGGACAGCTAGTGGCTCAAACAATCCCACTTCAGATTCTGCATCTGTGCAGAGAGCAGACACTAGCTTAAGCAACTGTGAAAGTACTGCTAATAACACATCTGAAAAATCAAGGTAAGATTATAGAATCATTTCGGTTAGAAAAGTTCCTTAGGATCATTGAGTCGACCATAAACTGAACACTAATAAGTTCACCACTAAACCATGTACTTAAGTGCCATATCTATCTACCCAGTCTTTCGAATATCTACAGGGATGGTGACTCAATCACTTTCCTGGGCAGCCTGTTCCAATGGTTGATGATCCTTTCAGTGAAGAAAATTTTTCCTAATAACCAGTCTAAACCTCCCTTGGGGCAACTTGAGATTGTCCTATCGTTTCTTGGGAGAAGAGACCAATGCCCACCTCACTACAAACTCTTTTCAGGTAGCTGTAGAAAGTGGCAAGTCTCTTTTCCTCCAGAGTAAACAACCCCAGTCCCCTTAGCTGCTCCTCAGAAGACTTGTTCTCTAGACCCTTCCTTCACCAAATGAAGGTGGTATTTTGAGGTTTGCATGAACTCTGAATATATAGCAAGTTATTGTAGTAACCTTGACCTATTCCAGTGAGTTTCTGCAGAGGAAAGGACAGTGCTTTATGAATCTTTACAAATGAGAACTAGTTAGTGTTTGGTGTTGGACTGGTGCATTTACAAGGACATTTCTGGTTTATCTGGGGAAATATTTGCTACAGCTTGCCTAGTTCCTTCTAGGGAAGAGAGATAGAAGAACAGGTCAGGAATGTGTATCAATAATAATTGTTCAGGTAGTCTATTGATAGATTTCTGACAGTTTAAGCTCTTATTATGAACTCAAACTAATGTAATCCATTTCACTGTACGTAAACAGAACTGTGGCTGTTGCTGCTTTGCCTGTAATGCAGCTAATGACAGAAATGATCATTTCGAGAGAGGAAAAACTATCATCGAAAATGGAGACAGAGCCAGGTATGTTCGCAGAGATACAACTGGATACAACTGACTTAACAGCATCTGACAATTTATTTACTTTGCCTTAAGTAGGTATATCCCTTTGTAGCGATGGTCTTGAGGAGCTGTTAAAGATGCTTCTTCAGTATTAGTATACTCAGAAAAGCAAAAAAAGTGCCAAAATATAATTTTCAAACACGTGTTCAATTTTAGTAGATAATTTAATGCTTGAGGAGCAAGATGGCTATCAAACTGTCATTTTTAAAAAAGACACTTAAATTGTATCTGGATGCAAGACGTTGAATTTTGAAATCAATGCTGATTTCACAGAATCACAGAATCATAGGTTAGGGTTGGAAAGGAACTTAAGACCATCTAGTTCCAACCGCCCTGCCATAGGCAGGGACACCTCACACTAAACCATGTAGCCAAAGGCTCCGTCCAACCTGTCCTTGAGTACCGCCAGGGATGGAGCATTCACAACTTCCTTGGACAACCCATTCCAGTGCCTCATCACCCTCACAGTAAAGAATTTCCTCCTTTTATCTAATCTAGACTTCCCCTGTTTAAGTTTTAATCCGTTACCCCTTGTCCTGTCACTACAGTCCCTAATAAATAGTCCCTCACCAGCATCCCTGTAGGCCCCCTTCAAACACTGGAAGGCTGCTATGAGGTCTCCACGCAGCCTTCTCTTCTCCCGGCTGAACAGCTCCAACTTTCTCAGCCTGCCTTCGTACAGGAGGTGCTCCAGCCCCCTGATCATCCTCTTGGCTCTCCTCTGGATTTTTTCCAACAGTTCCATGTCCTTTTTATGTTGAGGACACCAGAACTGCACACAATACTCCAAGTGAGGTCTCACGAGAGCAGAGTAGAGGGGCAGGATCACCTCCTTCGACCTGCTGGTCACGCTCCTCTTGATGCAGCCCAGGATACGGTTGCTTTCTGGGCTGTGAGTGCACACTGCTGGCTCATGTTCATTTTCTCATTGACTAACACCCCCAAGTCCTTCTCCACAGGACTGCACTGAAATTCCTCTTTGCCCAACCTGTAGGTGTGCCTGGGATTGCTCCGACACAGGTGTAGGACCTTGCACTTGGCTTGATTGAACTTCATAAGGTTGGCATCGGCCCTCCTCACAAGCGTGTCAAGGTCCCTCTGGATGGCATTCCTTCCCTCCAGCGTATCAACTGAACCACACAGCTTGGTGTCGTCGGCATATTTGTGTGATATCCATAGGTATTGACACTTGTTAATTTTAAGAGTTCTGAAACAGTATTAAAACATCAGTCATGGTTTAAGCAAAACCAGTAACTCAGAACTGCTCGCTCACTCACAGAATCACAGAATCCCAAGGGTTGGAAGGGACCTCGAAAGATCATCTAGTCCAAACCCCCTGCAAGAGCAGTGAAACCTAGAGTGCATCACACAGGAACTTGTCTAGGCGGGCCTTGAATATCTCCAACGTAGGAGACTCCACAACACCCCTGGGCAACCTGTTCCATTGCTCTGTCACTCTTACAGTAAAGAAGTTATTCCTGATGTTAACGTGGAACCTCCTGTGCTCCGGTTTACACCCATTGCCCCTTGTCCTACTACTGGATATCACGGAAAAAAGCCTAGCTCCATCATCCTGACACCCACCCTTTACATATTTGTAAACACTGATGAGGTCACCCCTCAGTCTCTTCTTCTCCAAGCTAAAGAGACCCAGCTCCCTCAGCCTCTCCTCATAAGGGAGGTGTTCTACTCCCTTAATCATCTTTGTGGCTCTGCGCTGGACTCTTTCAATCAATTCCCTGTCCTTGAACTGGGGGGCCCAGAAATGTATGCAATATTCCAGATGTGGCCTTACCAAGGCAGAGTAGAGGGGGAGGAGAACTTCTCTTGCCCTACTAACCACACCCTTTCTAATGCACCCTAGGATGCCATTGGCCTTCTTGGCCACAAGAGCACATTGCTGGCTCATGGTCATCCTCCTATCCACCAGGACCCCCAGGTCCCTTTCCCCTTCACTTCTCACTCCCCCCCCCTTCATCCTCTCCCCGCTCCCAGAGGGATGGGAAGGAGAATTGAAAGAATGTAACTCCCATGGGTTGAGATAAGAACAGTCCAGTAACTAAGCTATAACACAAAACCACTACTGCTATCACCAGTAATAATCATGAAAAGGGAGATTAAGGGAAGAGAATATAACCGCTCAGCACCTGCCGGATGATACCCAGCCCGACCCAAGCAGCAATCTAGCCCTTCCACATAACTCCCCCCAGTTTATATGCTGGGCATGATGTGCTGTGGTATGGAATACCCCTTTGGCTAGTTTGGGTCAGGTGTCCTGTCTCTGCTTCCTCCCGGCTTCTTCTTCTCCCTGGCAGATCATGAGACTGAGGCAGTCCTTGATCAGAGTAATCATTACTTAGCAACAACTAAAAACATTGGTGTTATCAGTGTTGTTCCCAGGCTGAAAGTGAAAAACACAGCCCTGCACCAGCTACTAAGGAAAAAAATGACTGCTACTGCTGAACCCAGGACAACATCAAAAGCTGATACTGAAAAGAAAAATCTATTCACTACAAGAGAAGATAAAATGATATTTGTTTTAAAAATCTTGAGTTGATTATTTCAGAAGGTACCACTCCAGGTGCAGGCTGTATCCAGAAGGTACAGGCTGGATCAATGGGCTATAGCCAGTGGTATGAGTTTCAACAAGGCGAAGTGCCAGGTTCTGCATTTGGGCCACAGCAACTCCATGCAGTGCTACAGCCTTGGGGAAGAGTGGCTGGAAAGCTGCTCAGCAGAAAAGGGCCTGGGGGTGCTGACTGGTGGCCAGCTGAACATGAGCCAGCAGTGCCCTGGCAACCAATAAAGCCAATGGCATCCTGGTCTGTATCAGAAATAGTGTGACCACCAGGGCCAGGGCAGTAATCAGCACTGGTGAGGCCACACCTTGAATACTGTTTTCAGTTCTGGGCCCCTCACTGTAAGAGAGATATTGATTTGCTGGAACAGGTCTAGAGAAAGGCAACAAAGCTGGTGAAGGGCCTAGAGCACAAGTCTTAGGAGGAAGGGCTGAGGGAACTGGGGTTGTTTAGTCTGGAAAAGAGAAGGCTCAGAGGGGACCTTATCACTCTCCAGAACTACCTGAAAGGAGGGTGGGGAGAGGAGGTGGCTGGTCTCTTCTCCCAAGTAACGAGTGATTGGTACAAGAGGTAATGGCCTCAAGCAGTGCCAGGGGAGGTTTAGATTCGATATTAGGAACATTTTCTTCACTGAAAGGGTGAGCAAATATTTGAACAGGCTCCCCAGGGAAGTGGTGGAATCACTGTCCCTGGAAGTGTTCAAAAAATGCGTAGATGGGGCCCTCAGTGACATGGTTTAGTAGTGCTCTTGGCCGTCCTGGGGTAATGGTTCGACTTGATGATCTCAAAGGTCTTTTCCAACGTAGCTGATTCTATGATTCTAAAACAAAATTCCTACTTCCCTAGTCCTGCTGCCTACACTATTTCTGATACAGGCTAGGATGCCACTGGCCTTCTCAGCTGCCTGGGCACACTTCTGGCTCATGTTCAGATGCCTGGGCACACTGCTGGCCAGGGATGGAGCATTCACTACCTCCCTGGGCAAGCCATTCCAGTACCTCACCACCCTAACAGTAAAGAATTTCTTATATCCAGTCTAAACCTCTGTTGTTTAAGTTTCAACCCATTACCCCTTGTCCTATCGCTACAGTCCCTAATGAATAGTCCCTCACCAGCATCCCTGTAGGCCCCCTTCAAACACTGGAAGGCTGCTATGAGGTCTCCACCCAGCCTTCTCTTCTCCAGGCTGAACAGCCCCAACTTTCTCAGCCTGTCTTCATATGGGAGGTGCTCCAGTTCCCTGATCATCCTCGTGGCCTTCCTCTGGACTTGTTCCAACAGTTCCATGTCCTTTTTTTGTTGAGGACATCAGAACTGCACACAGTACTCCAAGTGAGGTCTCACGAGAGCAGAGTAGAGGGACAGGATCACCTCCTTTGACCTGCTGGTCACGCTTCTTTTGATGCAGCCCAGAATACGGTTGGCTTTCAGGGCTGTAGGTGCACACTGCTGGCTCATGTTCATTTTCTCATTGACTAACACCCCCAAGTCCTTCTCTGCAGGGCTGCTCTGAATTTCCTTTTTGCCCAGCCTGTAGCTCTGCCTGGGATTGCTCCGACCCAGGTGTAGGACCTTGCACTTGGCATGGTTAAACTTCATGAGGTTGGCATCAGCCCACGTCAAAAGCATGTCAAGGTCCTTCTGAATGGCATTCCTTCCCTCTAGCGTATCAACCAAACCACACAGCTTGGTGTCATCGGCAAACTTGCTGAGGGCACACTCAATCCCATTGTCCATGTCAGCGACAAAGATATTAAACAAGACCGGTCCCAACACTGATCCCTGAGGGACACCACTCGTTACTGGTCTCCCTGGCAGTGTTCAAGACCAGGTTGGATGAAGCCTTGGGTGATATGGTCTAGTGTGAGGTGTCCCTGCCCATGGCAGAGGGGTTGGAACTAGGTGATCTTAAGGTCCTTTCCAACCCTAACTATTCTATGATTCTATGATTCTATGTTCAGATGGCTGTCAAGCATTCGCAGGGTAAAGCCAAAGCACAGCATTGTACCAGCTACTAGGAAGAAAATTATCTCAGCTGAAACTAGGATAGTATCCACCCCTTATTCCATACCATTCATGGCATGCCAGGTCTCGCACTTCCCACCATCACCTTTCCCGTCTTCCGATAGGTTATATATGTATATATATGTATATATGTACACACAGATATCATACCCTTAGTCTGTTGACCATCCCTAGAAAAGTTAGTTTTCCTCATTCAGTTAATTACTTGAGGCTCTATCTGTCATAACAGTTTCTCTGGGCAGGAAAGACAGATGGTGTGTGGTGTTGGATTGTTGCATGCTGAAATTCGTTCTGATTCTATCACCACTGCACTTGTCCAGTTTTATCAAAGTTCATTCTTCATTAATGTGGTGATCAAAAGGGAGTCAGGTTCAGATCCTCATATCTGGAGCAGTGGACATGGGTGCCATGAGGCGTCTAGTAGTGCTGGGTGTATAGGTTCCCTGGAAGTGATAATAGCAAATGTTATGCAGCATCACACAGTTCAACTCACTGGCTGTTTTCACCCAAAGTCAAATCTCCTTGAGGTACACAACTGACTTCCCCATCCTCCCATATTGCCCACCAAGTACACCCCATTCCTTGAGCAAAAGCAACCCTATGACTGGGTTTGCCTTTACCTGAAGGAGGAATAACCTCAGCCTATTCTTTATGTGCACCACAGGAGTTTTATCCCCCTCCATGGTATGTGAAAATACGGTGTTCTGGGTAGCGGCACAGGGCACAGCATATGTTTCCAGCTGTCCGGTGGTTGCTTCCATGGTGCTTACCTTGGCGGGTCAGTGGGGGTGTGATAATCGGCCAGACCTGCCAATATTTATAGTTCATCCATCATGCTTCATACCAGTGAGACATTATAAATACTCTGCTTGCTTAATTACAGTGCATGTTTTGCATTAATTAATAACCTGGGCAATAGTGTTCATGGACAAGGCCACCTTTTCATCACAAGCTCATCTATATGTTGCATCTATGCTCTAATGGCCCGAGGTGTCATGGGCCCACTGGGATAAAAATAATTCACCCTTATGTTGCAAATCTAAATACATCTGAGTCACCTCAGTCTGAACAGCTTGATCCACCTGTTGGTGGTTCTGATGTTCCTCAGTGGCCTGACTCTTGGATACATGAGCATCTACATGGCATACCTTCACAACCAGGTTCTGCACCCAGCCAGTGACATCTTGCTACAATGTGACAGCCCAGATGGGTTTACCTCTGTGTTGCCAGTTGCTCTGCTTTGATTGCTGCAACCACCCCCACAGGGCATTTGCTACCATCCATGAGTCAGTATAGAGACAAAGTATTGGCCATTTCTCTTGTTCAGCAGTGTCCAAGGCCAGCTGGATGGCTTTCACCTCGGCAAACTGACTAAATTTACCCTCTCCTTCAGCAGTTTCCACAGTTTGTCATAGGGGACTCTATGCAGCTGCCTTCCATCTCCAATGCTTTCCCACAGTACGTCAGGACCTATCAGTAAACAAGGCATATTGCTTCTCATTTTATGTTTGTTTGTTGTATAGTGGGGCCTACTCAGCATGTGCCACCTCATCCTCTGGTGACACTGCAAAATCTTTGCCCTCTGGCCAGTCCATGATGACTTCTAGGGTTCCTGGACAACTGGGATTTCCTGTTTGAGCTCGTTGTGTGATCATTGCAACCCCGTTACTCCACATAGCATCTGTTGCATGATGTGTAGAGGGGACCTTCCCTTTGCACATCAGCCCAGCACAGGCAACCAGGGTGTCAGGAGGTGCTGTGCTTCACTACCAATCATTTCTGAAGCAGCTTGAACCCCTTCATAAGCTGCCAGTATCTCTCTTTCATTTAGAGTATAGCAGGCCTCAGATCCTCTGTATTCCTAACTCCAAAAGCCTAGGCACTGACCTCGAGTTTCCCCTGGAGCTTTCTGTCCAAGGCTTCATATAGGACCATTCCCCCAGCTGTAGAGTACATTTTTCACATTTTGCCCTGTCTGGACTGGCCCAAGGGCTGCTGTATGATCTTTCTCCTTTTTAACTTGTTCAAAGGCTTTTTAGTGTGCAGGGCCCCATTTGAAGTTCTTCTTCTCATCAAGGTCCTTCTGGATGGTGTCCTTTCCCTCCAGCATGTTGACAGCACCCCACAGCTTGGTGTCCTTGGCAAACTTGCTGAGGGTGCAGTCAATCCCACTCCATGTCAGTGCCAAAGATTTTGAACAGTGGTGGTCCCAATACCGAGCTATGAGGAACACCACTGGTCTCCACTTGAACATCTAGCCGTTGACCACAACTTTTTGAGTGCGGACTATCCAGCCAATTCCTTTTCCACCAAGTGGTCTATCCATCAAATCCATGCCCCTCCAGTTTAGAGGCAAGGATGTTGTGTGGGACAATGTCAAATGCCTTGCACAGTCCAGGTAGATGATGTCAACTGTTCTTTCCTTATCCACCAATACCATGGCCCTGTCATAGAAGGCCACCAGATTTTCCAGGCATGATTTGCCTTTTGTGAAGCCCTGTTGGCTGTCATCAATCACCCCTTACTGTCCAGGTGCCTTATCATAGTTTCCAGGAGTATCTGCTCCATGATCTTGCTGGGCACTGAGGTGAGACTGCCTGGCCTGTAGTTCCCTGGGTATTCCTCCTTTTTTCCCTTTTTAAAAATGTAGGTTATGTTTTCCCTTTCCCAGTTAGCAAGAACTTCACCAGATTGCCATGACTTCTCAAATATGATGGATAATAGCTTGGCAACTTCCCTCAGGACCCGCAGATGTATCTTGTCAGGTCCCATGGACTTGTGCACCTTCAGGTTCCTTAGATATCTTGAACCTGATTTTTTCCTATAGCAGGTGGTTCTTCATTTTACCAGTCCCTGTCTTTGACTTCTGTGACTTGGACAGTGGGGCTGGAACTTTTGCTGGTGAAGATGGAAGCAGAAATGTCATTGGGTACGTTGGCCTTCTCCATGTCCTGGGTAAGCAGGTCTTTCATTTCCTTATTTCCTTCGGGGGGGGGGGGGGGAATGCGCTTCCTTATCCCCAGTGTCCCTATATAAGGCTTTTTTGTAGTCCTTAATGTTCTTGGTCAGATTGAGTTCTGTCAGGGCTTTAGCTTTCCTAAGTTGATCTCTGGCTGCTCTGACTATTTCTCTGTATTCTTCCCAGGCTACCTGTCCTTGTTTCCACCCTCTGTAGGCTGAGGTTTTATCCTGGAGTTTGTTCAGGAGCTCTTTGCTCATCCACACGGGCCTCCTGGTTTCTTGCCTGACTTCCTCTTTGTTGAGATGCATCTCTCCTGAGCTTTGAGGAGGTGACCCTTGAATATTAAGCAGCTTTTTGTGCCCCTCTTCCTTCCCGGACTTCCACCCATGGCACCTCCACCAAGCAAATCCCTCAAGGTCAAAGTCTGGCCTCCTGAAGTCCAGAGTAGCAAGCTTGTTGCGCACCCTCTTTGCCACCCTAAGGATCTCAAGCTCTGCTTTTTTATGGTCACTGCAGCCACAGCTGCCCTCCAGGTTCATGTTTCCCGTTAGCCCCTCCCTGTTGGTAAGAACAAGGTCCAGCACAGCCACTCTCCTCATTAGCTCCTCTATCAATCGAAGAAGGAAGTTATCACCAATGCATTCCAGGAACCTCCTGGATTGCTTGTACTCTGCTGTGTTGTCCCTCCAGCAGATATCAGGGTGGTTGAAGTTCCCTGTGAGGACCAGGCCTTGTGAATGTGAGGCTGCACCTGTCTGTCTATAGAGGGCCTCATCCTCTCGGTCTTCCTGGTCAAGTGGCCTGTAGTGGATCCCCACTGTAATGTACCCTGTCCCTGCCCTCCCTTTAATCCTGATCCATAAGCTCTCAGTCAGCTCCTCATCCATCTCCAGGTGGAGCTCTGTGCACCCTAGCTGATCATTGATTTAGAGGGTGACACCCCCTCCTCATCTCTCCATCTTCTTTCCTGAAGAGTCTGTATCCCTCCATTCCAACATTCCAGTCATAGGAGTCATCCCACCACGTCTCTGTGATGCCAATGAGGTCATAGCCCTTCAGGTGTGAACCTGCTCCAGGCTCTGGGCATTGTCAGGGTCTGACTGGAGTATCTTATGATTATAAGTATTGTTTATGATCCCAAGAGTGAAATTAAGATGCAAATGAGGTCAAGTACCGTAATTGAACAGTTGGTTTATTACAAGAAGACAATTATTATAAAAAGGGAAATTATTATAAAACAGGGGATAGCGATAGGACAGATGGGAAAAAAAAAGACAGAAAAGAAGCAAGAATTTGTGGTGCAGAGAGAAAGATAGTCACCACCGTGGATCCAGTGGTGTCCCAGGGATCTGTAGTCAATATCGGAGCTGGTAGGAGTCCTCCAGGGTCCGTAGTTGGTATTGGAGCTGAGTGTCCCCAAGAATCCATCGTAGTCGTCGGAGGTGGGTGGGTATCCTTGTGGAGTGTCCTTCTGGAGTAGTCCTCTTGAAGGTGTGCCCATGGAGTTGTCTCTCTTGCTGATTACCTTTTCCCCCTTTTATAATGAGTTGGGGGGGAGTACCTCCGTTCTTAACGTCACATATTACATATTCCTGGTGGACCAGTTTCCCTGGTCTTGCAGCCAGCTCTAGGTGACTGCAGTCCTTCCAGGGCAGCGACGGCCCCTTCACTTTGGGTATTGCTTGTATCTTTCCCTGCAATTTGATCCCCACAGCTTTCAGGGAGTTGGGAAGGCCCCAAATGAGGGGAGTCATACGTTTGGGATCGACTGACATCATCATCGGGAACTCCTGTTTAAGTTCCCGATCATACATCATTTGCAGACATGCTGCTTCTGTACATTTTCTACCAACTGTTCAACTGTCTCTGTGATGGTGAGGGGATCTCCCTTTCCAAAGGGTTAAGTCCTCCAGCCCAATAAGCTGCTCTTTGAGTTAAGGACCAGGGTGCATGGCGGTCACTGGTGGTTAAAAATACTCCTGGCCCCCAATATCTTTCAGCTTCCTTCTCACTTAGTAAAATTCGATCTCCCTCAGACAGAGATACTCTCCAAACATATTTGGTTTCTGATTCCTTTGGAGAATGACCAAAGTCCTTTTTAAGTTTAGCTAATTCCGTAGCAGTATATGGAACCTCCTTGATGGCAATTTGTGGGAACTCGTCCTCTCCCCCTTTGTAATTCTGGTTTTATCAAGGGTCAGAGAGAAGTGTCAGGAACGTTTAATTTTTCTAACCTTAGTTTTGCCTCTTCCCAGGTCACTGTGGGGGTATTTATTCAATTGTTTTCTCTGACCCTGGACAGGTGCTTTTCTCTTCAAGGACTTGCTCTTTCAGGACTAATTGCAAATAGTTAGCCTGATTTTTCTCTTTGCCTAACTGTTCTTTTAATTTAACTACCTGGTCCTGCAGGCCTCTTGTAAAATTTGTATGAACTGAGATTCAGCTGTTTGTTGTTCTCTGCCCTCTACTGCAGCAGCCAAACTGGCGCCCAGTACAGCACAGACAATTGATTTACCCTTTCCCGGACGGAGTTTTGCATCCTTCTGCAGGGCGCTTACTTAGTCTGTTACGCTTTGCAAATTATGCCAATTTTTCTCTGCCCACTCTACCCCTGGCAGAGAGGAGTGAGCCTTATGTTTCTCTAAAAGACCACACAACACAACTCTGCCCTGAGGGGCAGCTTCACTGCTATTCGTTTCTGAATGGGACAGTTGTCTCAAGGAGGCAGCAGTTTTGCTTCAACAAAACCCACCCCTGAAGTCCCTGAGAGGTACACACGTAATACCTTACACTTTACGTGACATTACGGTACTTTTCACTGCAAGGGATCCTGTCCATGATGCCAGTTTAATTGTCAGGGTCTGACTGGAGAAAACCTCAGTGTCGGGCCTGTTTCGTTCGTGTTCTCAAGAGTGAAATTAAGACACAAACGAGATCAAGTACCGTAATCGATCAGTTGGCTTATTACAAAAAGACAGTTATTATAAAAAGGAAAATTATTATAAAACAGGGGGAAAAAGATAGAAAAGAAGCGAGAATTTGGGGTGCAGAAAGAGAGAGAGAATGTCACCACCGTGGATCTAGCAGTGTCCCAGGGGTCTGTAGTCATTGTCAGAGGTGGTGGAAGTCCTCCAGGGTCTGTAGTCACTATCGGAGCAGTGTCCCCAAGAGCACATAGTATTTCTTGGGGGTGGTTGTCCAAGCAGTAGCAGTAATTTTTTCTCCTTCTTGGTAGCTGGTGCAGTGCTGTGTTTTGACTTTCAAGCTGGGAACAGTTGCTGATAGCACCGACGTTTTGAGTTACTGCTCAAATGTTTGGTTTGTCCAAGGACTTTCTGAGCCTCATGCTCTGCCAGGGAGGCCGGGAGGAAGGAGAGACAGGACACCTGACCCAGGCTAGCCAAAGAGGTATTCCATACCACAGCACGTCATGCCCAGGATGTAACGGGGAGTTACCCGGAAGGGCTAGAGATCTCTGGGGGATGGAGGAGGTATCGGTCGGTGCTCGGTCGGGCAGGGTGGAGTGAGTTATGGGTCGGTGGCTGGTGAGGTGTTGTATTCTCTTCCCTTGTTATTTCCTTTATCATTATTATTTGTAGTAGTAGTACCAGTAGTGATTTACGTTATACCTTAGCTATTAAACTCTTCTTATCTCAACCCGTGGGGGCTACATTCTTTGGGTTCTCCTTCCTAACTCTCCGGGAGTTGGGGGAGCAAGGGGGGGAGTGAGTGCACAAGCTGTGCGGATTGGTTTAAACCATGAGAGATACAGATATCCAATGTAAAGATACACTTGTTTTCTTTAAAATACTGAAAAAAGTGTCTGAAACAAGGGTTCTTCTGAGCTGTGTGGTTTGTATTAGTGTGCTTGATGTATCACAGAATCAGTGGTGTGAAGCTCAAGAAAGTTAGCTGTTGTTCTGGTTGACTCTGAGGTTTTAGATCATCTGATTTGGCAAATGCAGTGGTAGAGTAACTTGGTACTATGACAGAAAAGCATTACTGTAAATGTCATTTTTTCTAAAATATGTTCCTATTAACAATTTTCCACAAGTATTCCCTCTGTTCAACAACTTTGACAATATTGTTATTGCTTTGGCTTAATTTAAATTAGATGATCTGACTTTTGACGTTGTGTACATAGAACTTCTGGAGTGCTTACCAAGCCTTTACACCGATATGGATGTATACAGGTGATAATACTAGGTATCCTGCATTTTCTAGATGATGGAAACAGTGGGGAAAACTATCTTTTTCTGTAGAGATAAAAGAGGAGTTAATAGAATACCTATTCTGCTAGTAAAAGCAAACAAACAACCCCCCCCAAAAACAACAACCCTTTATTACTTTTGCTTGCTTTAACAGTTGTTATTCAACCAAGCCCATCCGTTTCTCAACCTAGCACTTCAGAGAGTGAAGAGAAAGCTTCTGAACTGCCTAAACCAAAGATGAACAGATGTTTTATGTGCAGAAAGAAGGTTGGCCTTACAGGTATGAGAGCACTTTGTCAATATTGAACAGATCTATATGATTAGTTGCCTCTTCCTAGATTAAATTTGTTGAAATATTTGTAGTCATTAAGCTTGCTTGCTGTTTCAAAATCCATTTTAGATCCATTAATAGAGCTGACATTTGGAAATATCAATTTCATTTATTCTGTTTGTTAAAGTAGATACACATACCCCCTTTGTACTGACTAAGCCTTTAATTTATAACTTGCTTAGGTCTGAAGCTTCCTATTGGTGTTGGTTTTCCTTTTCTTTGTACAGGATTTGATTGCCGATGTGGGAACTTATTTTGTGGACTTCACCGTTATTCTGACAAGCATAACTGCCCATATGATTACAAAACAGAAGCTGCAGAAAAAATATGGAAAGAGAATCCAGTAGTGGTGGCTGAAAAAATTCGGAGAATATAACCTAGCCTACTTGTGAAAAGGCTGACTTTTTTTTTCTTTTTCTTTTTTTTTTTAATATACCCTCAGAAAGCTTTAAAGAACAGATGCATGGCTGTTTTCCTTTGTTCTCAAAAGTTTTAATTTTAGCCTTGTCTGTCTTAATGATATTTTGGAATGTTTGGGTGTTTGTTACAGGCAGAATTGTATAGATACAGTCCTTGAAAATATATGTGCTCTCCTTAGAATATGATTGTGTGATCAGAACCTGCACAGGAGTATGCATGCACAGAAGACAGTCTCTATTCACATATGCCAAACAGACGTATATTAGCTGTATGTTTGCAGCAGGTCTGCCTTTTGAGATGTTCAAGGTGTATAACACTAGCCAAAGTATGTGTCTTCTGGAGAAGGATATGTCAGAAAAGCTTGGTGCTCTCCTTCTATAATTTAAAATCTTGTTCTACTTTTAGTTTCCACACTCCATTGCTTTACAGCAGAATGTAAGCCTTGTAGAGGGCTTTACCTTCCAGTAAGATGAGTGTTGGTGCTATATTTAACTTAAAAAATAATTTAACAATTGCAGTGGGAAAAAAAATTAAAAAAAACAGATATGTATGAGAGGAAAATGATTTTGTAACAGATTACTCTAACTTTAGAATCTTTAAAAGAGTTTCCCAAAGGAAGTGTCCTGTTGCAAACTTAAGAACTGGCCTGCAGTGGTTGTCCTGCTTTTCCTTGCCATAGCTATAAATGTTGTGAAGCATAGTATTGTGTTAAGATTGACTTACAGACAAAAGCTACATGTGTGGATTTTTAGACATACCGCAGCAGCTCTATCAAGTAACACATGCAGCTGTGTAAGTTGCAGAAGTATTTGAGCAGTTTATTATTCATGTACTACTTCAGTGTGTTCTGGAGTCAAAAGAATACTAGGAGCTTTTTACGTGTCGAACTTCTTTAATTTAAATAATTGCACTTGCAACAATTGTTGGGTAGGGAAAGCCATACCCATCATGACTCCTGTAGACGTAAGTGGGAGCTAGAACCACGCTGGAAGACTGATTTATAATTCTTAATAGTACTTGGGTGTAGGACTGTAGTGTTCTCGTGTGTACTGCATAGGCTCCGCTACCTACAGCTTTCTAGAAAGGGCAGTATAGTTCACTGATGCTTGTCTGGTAATATCACTTCTTTGTTATAATGGGGTTTTTTGATATATGAAATTTGTGGGTTTTTTCATATAATCAAGTATAGTGTAGATTAGTGTTGTAGTAATGCCTCTTCTCTTCTTTAGTTGCGTATGTGCGCAAGATGCTACTGCTGACTTTTAATGCAATGTTCAGTCTTTTTTTTTAGTTCACTATTAAAAGCATTAGGCTTTTGCTTTAGCCTTGTTCTTTCAATATATTGATCAGATACGCAAACATGTACAGATCGTACTGAGGTACTGCACATAAGCTATCCAGAATCTATGCTTTATTATGTAAAGAATAAAAATCATGTACAGAAGGAAATACCTTTTGTGATACTTTGTTAGTTTTAGTTATTGCTGTAACTTGAAAGTGGCCCTGTGGAGGGTGGGGTACAAAGCTAGTACTAGGTTTGTATAGATGTTTGGTGGTTGGGGTTTTTTTTGTTTGTGTTGGGGGGGGGTTGGTCGTTCTGTTTGGGGGACTTTTTGTTTGCTTGTGGTGTTCGATTTTTTTGGGGGGGTTTGGGTTGGGTTTTTTTTTCTTAAACCTGCCGCGGAATGGACTAAGTCAGAGATCAGTATGATCAGACAAAAAGCCATTTATTGCAAAGCATTAACTCCTTATATTAACTCCTTGCACTTTTGCACTCCTTGCACTGTCGATTGTTCCTGCAAAAGGATGATGGATTGACAGCGTTAGTGACCACACTTTCTATATCATCTTGTTCCACAAGGGTGGCCTGGTATTTAAAAAAAACATGACGGAGATAACCAGTGGGCTCCTTTCTGTTCCAAGACTGCTGATACAACATGGGACATTAGCATGGTAATTTTTGTCCCAAGATGAATTTGCGAGGCTCTTCAATATTCATGACAACTGCTCCCACAGCTCTTAGGCATCTGGGCCATTCTTTGCTCTCTTCATCCAGCTGTTTTAAAAAATATGCCACTGTCCTTCTGTAGGGTCCTTTTTTCGAGCAAGGACCCCAAAGCTATTCCCTGTTCTCAGGAATATAGCCAAAAGGATTTAGTTACGTCTGGAAGTCACAGAGCTGCAGCTCTCATTAGCTCTGTTTTTAAATTTTTAAAAGCCCCCTCTGCTGAATTAGTCCATTCTAAAGAGGGAGAATTTCCCTTCAACAGTTCATACAGTGGTCTTACCAGAACACCATAATCATGGATCCAAAGTCTGCACCATCCAGTCATTCCCAGTAATGTCCGGAGCTCCTTGCCAGTCGACGGTCGTGGAGTCTGACAGATGGCTTGTTGGGGGTCGAGCATGGGTGCTTGAACAGGCTTACAGCAAGCTGTGAGAAAGTGAACCTCTGACCCCAGGCTAAAAGAAGAAGCGTCAAGATCAGCAAAACAGGAATGCAATAACAAGATGCCAGAAGCATGATGTAACGCTAAGCTGAAGCGAAGGTGTGAAACCAATCAGGAGAGGTAAAGGGGAGCGTGTATCCCTCGTGGGCAAAGCAAAGCAGCCAATCAAGTAATGCGTGATCGCGTGTAAGACAGTATATTAAGAGCAGCCTTGTAATCAATAAGCGGAGCAGTTTGTGAACCTACATCGTATCGGTGTTTTCTCCCCTCCACCTGGCCGCGGCATTCTGGTGACCCCGACGTGCTACCAGGAGAGAGAGAGACCGCGGACGAGAGAAGGTGTCGTGGTTTAAACCAAGACATTTTTGGCGCCCAACGTGGGGCCCGAGGGATTGAGATAAGAACAGATCTGAGCGGATTTATGGTCTCTTGTCACAATGCTGATTTATTGGCTCTTAGAGGTTTTTCTCTGGATCTCGCTGTTTCGGGATTTTACCGGGTACTTGGTGTATGGATTGGATGTGTTTGTGTTTGTGTCGGAGGCTTGTAATACGGTGGGGCTCCGGCAGCAGGGGGGGATGGACGTGGCCGTGGACTTGGACTTGTACCAGGCCGTCCCGCTGCTCTTCGCCGTCCCTTGTCCTTATCCTCGTCGTCGTCTGTGTGAGCTGCGTGAAGCCAGGAAGGAGCGGCCCGGGAGCTGCCGGCAGCTGAGGCTGCCAGGGAGAGCGGCACGGGGAGCCAAACGGCTGTGGCAGAGCAGCGGGAGCAGGCGGGGGAGGAGCGGAGCAGGGCGGTAGCTGAGCAGGGGGATCACGCAGCGGGGAAGGTGAGTCCCGCGGCCGTTCCCGACCCTCCGACGGCCGAGAGGTGTCCCCGGAAGTCGCCCGCCGACCCCCAGCAGGATGCAGGAGACTACGCAGCACTTCCCAGCAAGGCAGAGGAGGAACCGAGTCCTGCCGCCATTTCCAAACCCCGCAGCATCCGAGAATATTCCCGGAAGTCACCCGCCGAGCCCCAGCAGGATACAGGAGACCAGGCAGCACTTCCCAGCAAGGCAGAGGAGGAAGATTTGGACTCGGGAGAAGAGAAGCTGATAGTGGGAGAGCTGGCAAGCACAGCAGCTACATCAGCCCCAGTGACAAGTGCAGCAGCATCATTTGAGAGTTCCTGACGGTTATGAATGGCTTTTGGGTGCCCTTGGGACCTGCCTGCTGATTGTGATGGGTTTTCGGCATGGTGGCACACACACAGAGTGTGTTCCATCCACAACCATTTTGTCTGATCCCAAAGTTAAGCAGAGTCAGGTCTGGGTCTTGTCTAAGTTTAGACAAGTATATAGGAGCACCAGGAGACTGTCCCCAAGTCTGGACAGTCATGAGTGGCAGGGCATGTGGGACAGTATAGCCGGGTATCTGATCCACTGGGCCCCTCCAGTGCTTTGGAAGCATTGGAGGTGGAAAGCAGCTGTATGGAGTCCCCAGCAGCAAGCTGTAGAACTGCTGAAGGGGACGGTGAATGATTTGGTGGGCCCAGATACTTCAGGCTATTAGTCCAGAGATGCAACTTAGAGATGTCTCATGATCGAGGGGGTGACTTAAGAGTGATGGTGTATTGAAAATGTGGGATCTGGGCATGACGTGAATGGTATGGAATAAGGGGTGGATAATGTCATGGTTTGAGCATGTTTTGAGGGTGTTTTTTGTTCAAGGGTTTTTTTTTTTTCCAGCCAGGTGGGAGGGGAGTCCGGGAGGAAGGAGAGACAGGACACCTGACTCAGGCTAGTCAATGAGGTATTCCATACCATAGCACGTGATGCCCAGGAGGCATACTGGGAAAGAGAAGGCTGGAGGGGTAGAGGCTAGAGCTCTGGAGAAAAATGGAGGAGGGAGCACATGGTGCTCGGCCGGGCAGGGTGGAGTGAGTTATGGGTCGGTGGCTGGTGGGGTGTTGTATTCTTTTCACTTGCTGTTTGCTGTATCATTATTATTTGTAGTAGTAAATGGCAGTAGGGGTTTTGTGTTATGCCTTAGCAATTAAGCCGTTCTTATCTCAATCCGTGGGGGCTACATTCTTTGGATTCTCCTTCCTAACTCTCCGGGAGTTGGGGGACCTGGTTTAAACCACGACAGAAGGTGGAGATCCCGGCTGCCCGAGAGAGGCAGGCTGTCCGAGAGAGGCAGGAAAAGAGCTCAAATTACGTGGCCACGGCTGACCGGTGAGTCAGGCAGACTGTGGTCTGGTTCGGGATGGGTTTCGCTGTATCAGCGATAGAAAAGGCTACTATAGAAGCGTAGCGAAGAAAACAGGGTACTCGATACCCCGACAGGAACTTGTGGACTTTTTATTTTGGTGCTGACGAAGGGGGTTGTTAGAAAATACGGGACAGTTATTCTCCAAAGATCAATGGCGTAAGATAGGGGAAGAATTGTGGGAGTCGGTGAAGTTTTTAATCTCGAGACTTGGGAGAAAATTACTAAGGAAGAAGCCCCTGATTTATGGATGTTTTCAGTCCTTCCTAAGGTGAAGGGAGCAACCCTTAAAGAGACAGACCTAAAGTTTAATGTTGAAATGGTCGAAGACATGTTACCCAGAGATTTATGGAGTCTACCGGATTTGAGATATCCTTGTGGAATGGGGCAAGAGTTAAGCTGTGGAATGCAGCCACGAAAGGCAATGAAGCTGGTGAAAGGAGTTAAGCTGTGGAATGCAGCCACGAAAGGCAATGAAGCTGTGAAAAGTTTGTTAGTCAGTTGGAGAACTGTTTTAGAGATGTTAAAGTCAAAAAAAAAATGAGATCATGGAGACCAGCGTGCCCCCCCTCCCCCCAAACCTCCGCTGGTTGCTGCCATGGCTGTGAAGACTGAAGATGAGGATGAAGATGATCCTTTCGACCTGAGCCCTATTGACCCCGAGAAGGAGCCTGTGCACGTTCATCAGTTGTTGTTGCTGATCCTGAGATCCTGATGCCTGATAATGCCGATGCTGACCTGGATGGTGCTTTTGACCTGGAGCCTATTCATCCGGAAAAGAAGCCTGATTTATATCCCCCATATCCTCATGATAAATGGGTAGCTGTAAAGGGAGAAGTGAGATGGGTGGGGGATGCAGATGTATTGCATGGTTTCCTTGTGGTGTATATGCTGGTTCAAAAACCGCAGTGGGAAAATCTCTTGTATGCTCTTATCAGGGGTATCGGGAAGAATGTGTCAGACCGTGGAGTTGGGACCCCATATACAATTCCTTTGATACAGTCTCTCTGTGATACTCATGTACTAGAAGTTGGCAAATATAAGTATGTCCATGTTCTATCGACCCTTGGAAACCTTTAGAGGTATTGCTGGCAACTTCTTCCAACATAGGCTGGCCACCTGTGTTGGAACGAGTGTGCATTTTGGTCAGTAAAAAAACCTAAGCCTCATGCGATGTGAGGGAGGCAGAGCCTCTGCAGGGACGCCCGCTAAAGTTGAGCCTGCCACCCTGCACTGCGATGATGCTTCTCGGAGCTGGTTTCCTGGTAGTCTTTACAGGGGTCCTTGTGCCACGTCCTGTATGTGGGACTGTTGTAGTGGGAACAATGATCGTCTGGATTTTGTGTTTCAAATATTGTAGTTTGTGTGGAGTGTGCTTGTGGGATCCCATGTGCATATATGTGTGTCTGTGTGTGTTTGTAATGAGCGCAGACAGTGTTCTGTATATTTTTTGTTGTCAGGTTCATGTAAAAGTTTTAACAGGTAGCAGTTTAACCTTACGGGCAAGAAAAGGTTAATGCAAAAGTGCAGTTGCCGATAGGCCGGTGGTTTTTAGCTGTGCAAAGCAGGGTGAGCGACTTTAAAAAAAAAAAAAACAAAACAAAACAAAAAAACCCCAAAAAAAATAGAAAAAAAGAAAAAAAAAATAGAAAAAAAATAGAAAAAATAGAAAAAAAATAGAAAAAATAAAAAAAAGGGGTAATGATAACACATTCTAGCTGTTATTAATGACTGTAGTTTTGATGTATATTGCTTAAAGCTTGTTTTCCAGACAATATGCATGTGAACCCAAAAAAAAAAAAAAACAAAACAAAACAAAAAAAAATCACTTGAGGGCAACTGAAAATTAACAGCTTGAATATGCATGCTTGTAAAGTAGCTATTATTAGAGGTTGTGATTTTGCATATAAAACCACCTGTATTTACTAGCCAGTTGCTAACAAGAAACTATACCTTGTATTGTATGGAATTGTCACTTGTAAAAGAGATGTTAAAGAATGCAAATTTGCAGCAGCTGCTAGAAAATGCTAAGGTAAAAGCTAAAAGATTCTAAGATTATGATAGTGTTATAAAGCAAGTAATGGAACAAATTAAGAGGGTGGGAGAACTCCACTGTAAGAAATTTTTTTGGTTAGTCACTCGCTGCCATTAGCATCTTCAACATGCTGATGCACTCTGTGATAGTTACTCTGCTAATCTGTGTGTGCTTTGCTGTAGTAGTGACTTGTTACTGGGTTAAGCAGGTGAAACTCTGCATTGACAACAAGGTGCAAGGACAGAGATTGACCAAATGCCTGCTACCACACTCAAGGGCAAGACTGGGTTGGCCTCTGTGTTTGCCACCAAGAAGAACCTTTAGCTCCGCTGCTGGCTGCAACCAGCAGGTGTAGAGCGGTGGAGACACATGCCATGCCAGACCTTGATGTGAGGGATGGCCTCCGCTGTTATCAGAGAGCCATACAGGAGAAAAAGGGTAGGCCCAGCTGTGTACAGCTATCAACAGGACCATACTGGCTGCCAGCGAAAAGTATAAAGCCGCAGAACAACATAAAGAAACAGCAATGGTAGAAATCTTTGTAAAATCTTTGTAATATCTGTTCTATTATGTGTGACCATCGGTAATGGACAAGTATACTGAGCACATGTGTTAAATCCCAACTATTCCAACTTGTTACATGGTGTGTAGGATTCACTGGTATGCCACATGTTATAAAGGTGACATCAAGTGACTTCAAATCAGACTAATCTTACTGAAATAATGCTACCTAGAGTAGTGGGTTGTAATGTTACACAAGTCCAGCAGTGATAGAGCAGACATACGAAATTGTAAAAAACTTTTAGTAAAACTAAAAAGGGGGAGATGTGGAGACAGTGTTCTCACAGGAGAATGGATATTTGGTACATGAGCTCTGAATAACTCTGAGGGATACAGCAAGGCCGTGGGAGGCCCGAGGAAGCCTAAGCAAACAAGATAAGAAGAAGCTGTAATTCACTGAGTCCTGAGAGCTGTGGACTGTTGGCAAGCGTTCGAGGTCAAGTTCTCACACCTGTGCTTAACCAATTACGTGTTAGTCACTAAGGGTCTTCAAGACAAGTATCCAATCATGATATGCCAAATTGCTGTAGGTGTGTGTAAGCAACAGTATATAAGGAGTTAATGCTTTGCAATAAATGGCTTTTTTGTCTGATAAAAAAAAAAAAAAAAAAAAAAGGGGGGAGTGTAACTCCTTGACTGTTAACACTGTACAGTTTACTTCTGCAGCTCCTTCACATCCCCTTTGCATTAGAATGCTTCTGGGCATGTGTTGTATGAATCTTTCTGATCATTCTGAATCTATTCACAAGAAGTTGTTTGAACTTAAAAAACTTACTGTAGAAACAAATCCTATAGACTCTTGGTTACGCCTTATTTGAGAAAAGAGGGGGAGATGTTGGGGGTCGAGCATGGGTGCTTGAACAGGCTTACAGCAAGCTGTGAGAAAGTGAACCTCTGACCCCAGGCTAAAAGAAGAAGCGTCAAGATCAGCAAAACAGGAATGCAATAACAAGATGCCAGAAGCATGATGTAACGCTAAGCTGAAGCGAAGGTGTGAAACCAATCAGGAGAGGTAAAGGGGAGCGTGTACCCCTCGTGGGCAAAGTGAAGCAGCCAATCAAGTAATGCGTGATCGCGTGTAAGACAGTATATTAAGAGCAGCCTTGTAATCAATAAACGGAGCATTTTGTGAACCTACATCGTATCGGTGTTTTCTCCCCTCCACCTGGCCGCGGCAATGGCTTCTTTTCTAGCAGCTCCAAGTTCTCTCTGTCCTCCTGTTATTTCATATACCAGGTAGGAAACTCGGTTTGGATTAGTTAGGTCTTTTTTGGATACCCGATAACCATTCAGTCCCAGAAAGTTAATAATTCCACTGTCCACTGGATACATTCTTCCTCTGTTTCTGTAGCAATTAATAGGTCATCCACATATTGTAACAGAGTCCCCGTCTGAGTAGGTGGCTTCCATGATTATAGTTCTCTTGCTGATTTCCAAAATTGCTGGACTGTTTTTAAACCCTTTAGGTAATACCGTCCAAGTTAATTGAGTTTCGCTTCCTGTGTCAGTATTTTCCCATTCAAAAGCAAATAAATTTTGGCTTTCTTTTGATTCAGAGAAAACTCCAGGAACAAACTTGCCAACAAAGTTTTCAAGCTGACAAGCAGGTATTCTTTATTGCGGCGCCGGGAGACACGGGGGATTACTCCTCCTAACGAGTGTCTCTCTATTGCTACACAAGCCATCCTCATATATAGTCCCTGGGCATACATACATATTCATGAGGCTACGTATGGATTACATCATTTTCCAGAAAGTTCCCCGCATGCGTACAGAATTGTGGTGGTGGTCTCTGAGGGTCGTTTACTTCTTCCAGCAATCTTCATCACTTCTGGCAGCCTTTGAAGCACGCGCAGTAGATGCTTATACCAGTTTAATTGGTTCGTTAGCACCAGAGACATAATAATCCTCCTATCCTCCTACTTATCAGTTAGTTTACCTGTAGCCTATCCTGGACACCTGCTATTCCCAGATACTCCTTATCCCTGCGTCCTGTTTTTCTAGACTGTTTTTCTTAAGACCACATCAACTATAACGATTTATCTTGTGCCAGTATGTTCTCTATCTGTACTCTATTTTTTCTATGTATTATGCACCTCAGTAATTTTCCACTGCTACTGTTACAAAGCCATTGAACTTAACATTGCTTAAAATTAATTCTAAAGGTTTATAAATTCCATTTTGTGATTTTGTGTTCTAACACAGGTGTTTTGGTACTAACAAACACCTTTTCAGGTTGAGCCTTTCCAACTAGAAGTGGAAAAACCCGGGAGGTAACGAAAATATTGTAACATGAAATAATACCACGATATGGAGTTCCAGCCACTGTAACATGTGGCTGGAACTCGAAGCAGAGGACTGGAGAGTCCAGTACATAATATACAACCTGGAGATTATGTGTATATAAATCTTTCAGACCCACAGGGGAAGAAGATCTCAAACCAAAGTGGAAGGGACCATTCCAAGTATTACTCACAACTTTCACTACTATCAAATTAGAGAACAAAGCGTCTGGATTCAAAAAGGCTCCAAAAGCTCCCTGGAAAATCACATCGAGCGGTAATAACAGAACAACTCGCGAAAGATAGAGTGATCCATGGGTGTTAACACAATGTTGCAATTGTAATCAAATATAAATCCAGGTATCGCTTACTACCTGAATGAGATAAGGGCAGTACAAGTGCTGCATGAAGCTTGGCCCAATTAGGTGTATACCGGCTGCTAGTGTCCATTTGGTATACACCCACAAGAAGCAGCGGGCATCCTGTGGTTTACAATCAGAGGAGGCAGTGGGCATCTGGTGGTTTGGGTCCTGCAAGACACAGTGGGTGTCTTGTAGAAAAGGTTTTGGTTTTTACTGGTATACAATCACAAGAAGCAGCGGGCATCTTGTGGTTTACAGTCACAAGAGGCAGCAGGCATCTGGTGGTTTGAGCCCTGCAAGATACAGTGGGTGTTCTTGTAGAAAAGCTTTTGAGGATTTCAAAGGTATGTGCTGCATGAATGTAATCTGACCATTCTGAATAAATCCATGCTAAGCTGGGAAAACTGCAGGAGAATATGCAAGAGCTTAAAATTGTTGGAAGTGGATTAGATGAGGAGTTACTGGATGGTTCAGAGATATACTTAACCAAGGCCTTCTCCAGGTATAATTTTATCAACATCACTTCATAAATCAATAGAAGGAACATGGACAGCTCTGTCATAAATAATATCGTAAAAGAATTTACTCACTTTATAGAAAAAGGGGGGATTGATACAGGGGTAACCAATGTACAGGGGGTAATACAGAGAATTGTACAAGGGAGTTAAAAGAATTCCTTT
>NW_022994233.1:0-80081 GCF_012275295.1 Melopsittacus undulatus
GTGAAATAAAGATACTGAGAAGTCGCAAGTAAATTGCTTTGGCCTTTTGGGATAACATCTTTGAAGAAAGCCAAGATGCCATTAAAGAATAAGCATCTGGTGTTCAGGAACTGTTAAAGGCTTGTTTTCTAAGAAGTAAGAGTCCACAGTAAAGGTGGATAAGCTGGCCTCACAAACCAGAAAGGCACAGGCTATAAATCATAAAACCATAGGAGTGACATGTTTATAAGTGCAGAAAAATTCATCATCATTTAAGGTCTGAGAGGGTACAGCATCAAACATCTGAACAGAAGACTTTGGATTTTTCAACTGAAATTATTTGAGAACATCAGCAGAAACAGTCCATGAAGACTAATCAAATACAACAGCAACCCCAGAGAGTTAAAGGAATAGAAATATTCTTCACTATGCCTAATCTTACCCTTAGCACAGCATTTTGTAGAGGAAAAGGGAGAAGGAAAGCCCTCTGTTCCACCTAGCCCTAGTTTCACTAGATTATTTATAAATTGTTTTAACACAAGAGTGGCTTATTCAACAACTCCAGATGTACCACTCAAATGAATGCAGAAGAGATTATCAAACTATTTTTACTCAACTCTAAATGTTGTGTCTACTCCCTCCATAGCAAAGCATCTGGCTCACAGACGAACAGCTGATTGTTCAGATTAAAACCTAGATTGTCTCTTGAATTTCAAGTTAAAGTAGTAGTCATAACTGAAAATAACTGTCCTGGGTTCAGCAGTAGCAGTCATTTTTTCTCCTTAGTAGCTGGTGCAGTGCTGTGTTTTTGACTTTTGGCCTGGGAACAGCACGGATAACACCAATGTTTTTAGTTGCTGCTCAAATGTTTACTCTGACCAAGGACTTTCTGAGCCTCATGCTCTGCCAGGGAGGAGGGGAAGCCAGAAGGAAGCAGAGACAGGACACCTGACCCAAACTAGTCAAAGAGGTATTCCATACCACAGCATGTCATGCCCAGGATGTAACTGAGAGTTACTTGGAAGGGCTGGTTCACTGCTGGGTTGGGCTAGGTATTGGTCAGTGAGGTGTTGTATTCTCTTCCCTTATCATTGTTATATTGGTGGTAGCAGTAGTGGTTTGTGTTATACCTTAGTTATTGGACTTTTCTTATCTAAACCCGTGGGTTACATTCTTTCAATTCTCCTTCCCATCCCTCCAGGAGCAGGGGGAAGAAAGGAGGGGGGAGTAGACTGAGTGGTTCTGATTTATGGCCTGGGATTAAACCATGATAGCTCGTTTTGGCGCCCAACGTGGGACATGAAGGGTTGAGATAAAGAGAGATCTGACTGGAGTGTGTCTAATTGTATTTGTGATAAGCATTCATTTTTTTGAATTAATAGTCACTCATCACAATGTTGATTTATTGTCTCTCAATTGTGTTGCTCTTGATCTCACAGTTTCAGCATGTAGTGACTTACTTGCAGCTGGTATCTGCTGTGTTAGTGTTTATTGGCTGGGGCTTTGGCTAAGGTTCTTGTCTCATTGTACTTTATGGTAATGACTTGTAATACGGGCAGGCTCCAGCAGCAGGGTGGGATGGACATGGCAGTGGACTTGTACCTGGCCATCCCACTGCTCTTCACCACCCTGGCCTTGTCCTCGCCTCTGTCTTCGTGAGGCTGCAGGGAGCTGAGGGAGAACAGCCCCAGGGACCAAACGGCGGCGAGAGTGGGGCCGGAGGCCGGGAAGGAGCAGCTGCCGGTGGTAAGGGGTCATCAGGGCAGAGATGCAACAAAGAGATGGATTCATGATCGAGTGGTGGACTTAGCAATGGACACTTCTCCCCAGGTTATGCATGAGTGTGAACACTGCACACAGCCTCTCCTGCTCTGAAAGACTGTTACAAGAGATGGAACCTGACATCATGGACTGAATGGACTCAGCAGCACTATAGGGATTGGTCTATGCACAGACTTTCTCTGTCTGTGTATGTGTATGTATATCTTCTGACCACACCACCCAAGTCTTGGAAAGCAGACGCAGGGCCTGTGAGAATGAGGACCTTAGGCCCACTGTAGGAGAGGATCAGGTTCGAGATCATCTTAGGAAACTAAACATGCACAAGTGCATGAGACCTGATGAAATCCATCCACGGGTCCTGAAGGAGCTGGCGAATGAAGTTGCAAAGCCACTGGCCATCATATTTGAAAAATCATGGCAGTCAGGTGAAGTTCCTGATAACTGGAAAAAGGGAAATATAACCCCATTTTCAAGAAGGGAAAATGGATGACCCAGGGAACTACAGACCAGTCAGTCTCACTCTGAGCCTGGCAGAATCTTGGAGCAGATTCTCCTGGAAGGCATGCTAGGGCACATGAAAAGCAACAATGTGGCTGGTGAGAGCATGGCTTCACTCAGGGGAAATCCTGTCTACCAGTTTGGTAGCCTTCTATATGATGGGACTACAGAACTGATGGACAGGGGGACAGAGCAGCTGACATCATCTACCTGGACTTGTGCAAAGCCTTTGACACTGTCCCACGTGACATTCTTGTCTCTAAAGTGGAGAGACGTCGATTTGACAGATGGACCACTTGGTGGATAAAGAATTGGCTGGGTGGCCGCACGAAAAGAGCTGTGGTCAATGACTCAATGTCCAAGTGGAGACCAGTGATGTCCCTCAGGGGTCAGTGTTGGGACTGACCTTCTTCAACATTTTTTAGTGCCATGGATAGTGGGATTTAGTGCACCCTCAGCAAGTTTGCCAATGACACTAAGTTATGTGGATCAGTTGATACGCTGGAGGGAGGGGATGCTGTCCAGAGGACCTTGACACACTTGAGGGTGGGCTAATGCCAACCTTATGAAGTTTAATCATGCCAAGTGCAAGGTCCTACACCTGCGTTGGGGCAATCCCAAGTACAGTGTCCTGGTTTGAGCAGTAGCAGTCTTTTTTCTCCTTCTTGGTAGCTGGTGCAGTCTGTGTTTTGACTTTCAGGCTGAGAACGGTTGCTGATAGCAAGTATGTTTTGAATTACTGCTCAAATGTTCGGTTTTGTCCAAGGCCTTTTTCTGAGCTCATGCTCTGCCAGGGAGGAGGGGAAGCCAGAAGGAAGCAGAGACAGGACACCTGACCCAAACTAGCCAAAGAGGTATTGCAGACCTTAGCACGTCATACCCAGGATGTAACCGGGAGAGACCCAGAAGGGCTGGAGCTCTGGGGGGATGGAGGAGGTATCGGTCAGTGCTCGCGGTCAGGCAGGGTGGGGTGAGTTATGGGTCAGTGGCTGGTGAGGTGTTGTATTCTCTTCACTTGTTATTGGCTTTATCATTATTATTTGTAGTAGTAGTAGTAGCAGTAGTGATTTGTGTTATACCTTAGCTATTAAACTGCTTATCTCAACCCGTGGGGGCTACATTCTTTGGATTCTCCTTCCTAACTCTCTGGGAGTTGGGGGAGCAAGGGGGGGAGTGAGTGAACGAGCTGTGTGTGGACTTGATTTAAACCACGACACACAGCTACAGGGCAGGGTTACTAGAATTAGATGATCTTAAGGTCAAGTCAACCTAAGTCAACCATAACTATTCTATGATTCTAAAATGCTCCAGCAGGAGCTTGATGGCAGTGACACAACCCTGGCATTCTTAGGCAAAAAAAGCTGCTATTTCCCAATGGAGGGACACAACTCAAGTTCCCAAATAATTTGTGTCCTGGGTTCAGCTTTAGCAGTTTTTTTATCCTTCCTTGTAGCTGGTGCAGTGCTGTGCTTTCAACTTTAGTCTGAGAACAACACTGATAACAGCAACGTTTTAGTTGTTGCTAAGTAATGCTTCCTCCGACCAAGGACTTTCTCTCAGTGTCATGATCTGCCAGGGAGTAGGAGAAGCTGGGAGGAAGCAGAGACAGGGAAGTGAGGGAGCGGCTGCATGGTCCCGAGTTACCAGCTGAGCTTAAACCACTACAGTCCTTTGTCATGCCCAACATAATGTGTCTAATCATATTTTGTGATAAGCATCCATTGTTTCAGATTAATAGTCACTCGTCACAATGCTGACTTATTGGCTCTCAGAGTTGTAGTGATTGATCTCAGAGTTTCAGCATGTCACACCTTACTTGCAACCAGTATTTGCTGCTTAATGTTTAATGGCTTTGGGGCCTGGTCTAAGGTTCTTGTTTCACTGTACATCAAGGTAATTACTTGTAATAGGTGAGTATCATTGATCATGAAAATGGTCCGGCTTGTGTTCTCAGCGTGGTCATCACCTATATACTTTGGGAGGCATATAATGGGAATTTTAGCAATTACACATCTTTATTTAACTCCTCACAGGGTCAACCTATGAAGGAGACATTCCCTCACACCCTCCGCTCCCCCACCATTGAGGGACAAATCACGGCAACATGCTGGGGGTTGGCCTATGCCTACAGAGAGTCTCTGGAAAAAGATGTAACTGGATCTCATGGCAAAGCAACAGACAACACAGATACCCAACCGCAAAGCACAGCAGCTACACCAACCCTGACAATAAACACTACAGCCACTCCATCTCTGCTGACAAAAACTGCAGCCACTCCAATTACAGTGAAAGACACTGCAGATAAACCAACAGACCAATCCGTGCCAATACCAGTTGCCCCTGTAAGCAAGGGGAAAAGAAAACAAGAGCCACAAAGAACAACTCATGCAGTGAAGAAAGACCCACTGCATGTGCTACAGGGGACCTTCTGATTGAGAGGGATTACTACAGGAATCAAAGAAAGAAAGAAGAAGAGGAAATTTCTCAATCCCAGACCTCAACCAAACTGCGGAATACCTGAAAAGATTTCATCCATCATCCAAAGGAGCACATCATCACCTGGTTGCACTGATGCTGGGACAAAGGGGCAGAGAGCCAAGAACTAGAATGTAGGGAAGCCAAGCAGCTGGGATCACTTCCTAGGGAAGGGGAACTGACAAAGAGATTGCAAAAGAGAAAAGGACCCTTAGCCTCTGGAGGTGGCTCTTGGCAGCCGTGAAGGAAAGGTTTCCCTACAAGGATGATGTAATGTGTCACTCAACCAAGTAGACCAGGATAGAAAGAGCCATCCAGTACCTGAGGGAATTAGCTGTTCTAGAGACAATAGAATCATAGAATAGTTAGGGTTGGAAAGGACCTTAAGATCATCTAGTTTCAACCCCCCTGCCATGGGCAGGGACACCTCACACTAAACCATGTCACCCAAGGCTCTGTCCAACCTTGCCTTGAACACCGCCAGGGATGGAGCATTCACAACCTCCCTGGGCAACCCATTCCAGTGCCTCAGCACCCTCACAGTAAAGAATTTCTTCATATCCAATCTAAACTTCCCCTGTTTAAGTTTTAACCCGTTACCCCTTGTCCTATCACTACAGTCCCTAATGAATAGTCCCTCCCCAGCATCCTTAAATGCCCCCTTCAGATACTGGAAGGCTGCTATGAGGTCTCCATGCAGCTTTCTCTTCTCCAGGCTGAACAGCCCCAACTTTCTCAGCCTACCTACATATGGGAGGTGCTCCAGTCCCCTGATCATCCTCCATAGATGATGATCTATCGTAGGCCAGATGCCAGGAATGCATCCGTAGATCTAAATAAAGTTGAATGGATATAACCCATAAGGAGGAAACTTACATGGTGTGTGCCATCATCATGTACCCACTCAATGGCATCAATGACCTGGAGTGAGGCAACACCACCAACAGTGGATGAAGTGAGTCATCAACTCCAAGAGTACCAAGAAAATCTCACCCCTTCCACCATTTCAGCTGTGGAAAAACTGACCCAGGAGTTCAAACAATTGAGAGACAATCTATCCAGCTCCCTACATGTACCAACCCACATCTCAGCTATTAACAGAAGGTAACCTACTTCCTGAGGGAGAAGATAGAGGAGGTACACTCGATGGGCCACCCCACAGTTTTACCTGTGCGATCATGGATAAGACATGAGAAAGTGGGATGGAAAACCTACCTCAGCTATGGAGGAACGGGTGTGTGAATTGGAGAACAGTGGTCAAGGATGATCCTCCCAAGAAAGCTGCTACTCCAGTCTTGGGTGAGCAGCTTCCCAGAAGGACTGGAAGATGTGATTTTACTCCAGCTCCTGTGATAAGGAATTCTAACCACTTTCTACAATATGTAAAGTGGAGAATCTTAGGATCATTATTAAAGGGCCCCTGCCTCCAGCCAGGATGCCATCAAGCTATCAAGGGGTGGAACCCATCTATATTTCCAGAGTTACAGGAGGATCCCAAGAGGTGACTCTACTGGAGGCTGAAATCAGCCTGACTGGGAAGGAGTGGCAAAAGCACCCCATTGTGACTGGTCCAGAAGCTCCAAGCATCCTGAGCATAGATTATCTAAGGAGAGGGTACTTCGAAGACCCAAAAGGGTACCGGTGGGCTTTTGGTACAGCTACTTTGGAAACAGAGAAAACTAAGCAGCTGTCCACCTTTCCTGGTCTCTCAGAGGATCCTTCTGTTGTGGGGTTGCTGAAAGTCGAAGAACAACAAGCGCCAACTGGAAACACAATACTACACAGGCAGCAATATCGCACCAACCGAGACTCCCTGATTCTCATCCATGACCTGATCCATAGACTGGAGAGCCAAGGAGTGATCAGTAGGACCCACTCACCCTTTAATAGCCCCATATGGCCAGTGCAAAAGTCCAGCAGAGAGTGGAGAGTAACAGTAGACTATTTTGGCCCGAATGAAGTCACACCACCCTTGAGAGCTGCCGTACCAGACATGCTAGAACTTCAGTATGAACTGGAGTCAAAGGCAGCCAAGTGGGATGCCACACTTGATATTGCCAATGCATTTTTCTCAATTCCTTTGGCAGCAGAGTGCAGGCCACAGTTTGCTTTTGCGTGCAGAGGTTTCCAGTACACTTGGAATCAACTGCCCCATGGGTGGAAACACAGCCCTAACATCTGCCATGGACTGATCCAGACTGCACTGGAACAGGGACAAGCTCCAGAACATATGCAATACATTGATTACATCATTGTGTGGGGAGGTACAGCGGAAGAAGTTTTTAAGAAAGGGAGGAAATAATCCAAATCCTGCTGAAAGCTGGTTTTGCCATAAAACGGAGTAAGGTCAAGGGACCTGCATAGGAGATCTGATTTTTGGGAATAAAATGGCAAGATGGAGGTTGCCAGATACCCACGGATGTGATCAAGATAACAGCAATGTCTCCACCAACTAACAAGAAAGAAACACAAGGTTTCTTGGGTGTTGTGGGGTTCTGGAGAATGCATATCCCAAATTACAGTCTGACTGCAAGCCCTTTCTATCACATGACTCAGAAGAATGATTTCAAATGGGCCCCTTAGCAACAAGAAGCTTTTGAGCAAACTAAATAAGAGATAGTTCATGCAGTAGCCCTTGGACCAGTCCGGAACAGGCAAGTTGTGAAAAATTTGCTTTGCAGCACAGCCAGGAAGAATGGTCCTACCTGGAGCCTCCAGCAGAAAACTCCAGAGGAGGCTTGAGGTCAACCCCTCAGATTTTGGAGTCAGGGATACAGAGGCAATACCCCAACTGATAAAGAGATCCTGGCAGCCTATGAATGGGTTAGAGTTGCTTCAGAAGTGATTGGCACTGAAGCACAGCTCCTCCTGGCACTCCAGTTGCCCATGCTGGGCTGGATGTTCTAAGTCAGGGTCTTCTCTACACATCATGCAATTGATGCTACATGGAATAAGTGGGCCACATAAATCACACAGTGAGCTAGAACAGGAAATCCCAGTCATCCAGGAATCCTAGAAGTTAACATGGATTGACCAGAGGACAAAGATTTTGGAATGTCACCAGAGGAGGAGGTAATGCATGCTGAAGAGGCCCCACCATATAATAAACTGTCAGAAAGTGAAAAGCAATAGGTCTTATTTACTGATGGGTCCTGTTGTATTGTGGGAAAGCATCAGAGATGGAAGGTAGCTGTATGGAGTCCCCCCAGACAAGTTGAAGAAACTGCTGAAGGAGAGGGTGAATGGAGTCAGTTTCCAGAGGTGAAAGCCATCAAGCTGGCCTTGGACATTGCTGAATGAGAAAAGTGGCCAGTACTTTATCTCTGTACTGACTCATGGATGGTGGCAAATGCCCTGTGGGGGTGGTTGCAGCAATGGAAGCAGAGCAACTGGCAACTCAAAGATAAAGCAGTCTGTGCTGAAGCAGGCTGCTGGGCCTGGATGATGATTCAGGGGTAATTGGTGATGTACTTCTTCTTAATCTCTATTCTCTCTATACAGTAACGACCTATTGCTAACTTACTTTGGTACTTATATACCTCTATCTCCGATTTGCCTTATTGTACTTATTCACTATAGAGATACTTACCTAATTCGCATTAGTGTGTTTGCTTTTAGTGTGCTTCTTTAATAAACTCTGCATATTATACAGCTAATGTGTGGTCATTTTGTGGCCTACCTTGTCTGTCAGCAGAACAGGGATACACATTTACCAAAAGCCACCTGGTTGGTCAACATCACCCAACAGGGCTGGCCCAGCCCAATCAGAACTTTTATGCACTATAAAGGGGGACAAAGTTCCTCTGGTGAACATAAAGAATTTGTTGGGAAAGACAGTCTGAGTTTTTCCTGCTTCAGGTAAAGGGAAACCCACTCGTGGGATTGCTTTTGCTCAGGGACCTGGACATACTTGCTGGGTAATGCAGGAAGATGGGGAAGTCCAGTGTGTACCTCAAGTGGATTTGATTTTAGGGGAAAACAGCCAATGAACTCAATTATATGCTGTTGCATGCTATATAACACTTTTATAACCCATCAGCTAGATGTCCATCACTACTCTGGGCTTTAAAAACAAGATATGTGCTGTCATGATGATTAGCAGAGAATAAAGTCATAGGAAAAGCTAGCATCAGCAGAACTGCTGATCACCATCATCTAAGGTCACCATCACCTGAGCCTGACTTCCCTCTGATCATCACCCCAACAAAGAATGAACTTTGATGAAACCAGAGGAGCTCAGCAGTGACAATTTCAGCGGTATCGTCAGCAGGCAGCAATCCAACACTACACACTGTTTCTCCTGCACTGAAAGATGGGTACAAAAGATGGGGCCTGACATCATGGACTAGATGAATTCAGCAACTTTATAGGTATTGGCCCACAAACTAAGGAATGATATCTCTTTCTGTGTTGGGGGTGTGTATTATACATACATATGTATATGAGACAAGAAGTGACGGCATATAAAAAAAAATGGATCTGAGCATGACATGAATGGTGTGAAATAAGGAGTGGATACAGTCCTCAGTTCAGCTGTAACAGTTATTTTTCTCCTTAGTAGCTGGTGCAGTGCTGTGTTTTTGACTTTAGCCTGAGAACAATGCTGATAATACAACAAGGGTTTTAGCTGTTGCTAAGTAATGCTTACACTGATCACAGACTTTCCCAGTCTCATGCTCTGCCAGGGAGGAGGGGAAGCTGGGAGGAAGCAGAGATAGGACACCTGACCCAAACTAGCCAAAGGGGTATTCCGTACCACAGCACATCATGCCCAGTATATAAACTGGGGGGAGTCACACCAAAGCCAGATCGCTGCTCAGGTCAGGCTGGGTATCAGTCAGCGTGTGGTGAGCAGTTGTATTCTCTCCCCTTGCTACTTCCCGTATCATTATTATTATTGGTGGTAGCAGCAGTGGTTTGTGTTATACCTTAGTTACTGGACTGTTCTCATCTCAGCCCATGGGAGTTACATTCTTTCGATTCTCTTCCCCACCCTTCTGGGAGCTGTGGGGGAAGAAGTCAGGGGAGTGAGCAAGCAGTTGCATGGCTCTAAGCTACCAGCTGGGCTTGAACCATGACAGAGGCATTTCCCCTTCTCAGTGGGTCACAAATTCAGCAGTGGCAATTTGCCTACCAAAGGACACAGATGTATATGTACAGCAGCAGACATTTGGCTGCTGGTTTTCATGTGGCATGATGCTTACAGTTCCCCCTCCACTACGAAGAGAGTAGCAGTTTGCAGCTCTAAGCACTGTACATCAGCAGAAGAATGAGATGCTTGGGTCAAAGTACTGGCCAGAAAACCATTCCATCTCCTTTGTGGCAAAGGTATAAGACCCCTGAACAGACATCGTAAGGTACAAAACCAGCCTGAAAACTCAGTCACATCATTTCCAATTAAAAATAAATCTGTCACTGTTAATCTCAAGAGCAAAAGCATTTAAATAATTGCTTCTTCAGACATATGCCTGTCCCTCATTTGAAGACAATTTGCTGCACTGTTTCAATCTTCAAAAATCATACAACCACTTTAGATTTCATACCTACAAGCAAATAGTTTGAAGAATCCACAACTCAAGTCCTGCAAGCATTGGCACCATTCAAAACCAGAAAAAAATTAAGGATCCACTGAAGGAGAGGATCTGGTTAGAGATCATCTTAAGAACCTGAATGTGCACAAGCCCATGGGACTTGATGAAATCCGTCTGCAGGTCCTAAAGGAGCTGGCAAATGAAGTTGCAAAGCCACTGGCCATCATATTTGAAAAATCATGGCAGACAGGTAAAGTTCCCGGCGACTGGAAAAAGGGGAACTATAATCCCCATTTTCAAGAACGGAAAAATAGAAGATGCGAGAAAGTACAGAGCAGTCAGTCTCATCTCTGTGCCTGGCAAAATCCTGGAGGCAGATCCTCCTGAAAGGCATGCCAAGGTACATGAAAAACAGGTGATTGGCGACAGCCAGCATGGCTTCTCTAAGGGGAAATCCTGCCTGACCAATTTGGTGGCCTTCTATGATAGGGCCATGGAACTGATGGACGGGTAGAGCAGTTGACATAATCTACCTGGACTTTGGCAAAGCATTCAACACTGTCCCACACAACATCCTTGTTTCTAAATTGGAGAGACATCAATTTGACAGATGGACCACTCAGTGGATAAAGAACTGGCTGAATGGCCTCACACAAAGAGTTGTGGTCAATGGCAAAATGTCCAGTTGGAAACCAGCAATGAGTGGTGTCTCTCAGGGATCAGTGTTGGGACCGGTCTTGTTCAACATCTTTGTCAATGACATGGACAGTGGAATTGAGTGTGCCCTCAGCAAGTTTGCTGATGACACCAAGCTGTGTGATTCAGTTGATATGCTGGAGGAAGGAATGCCATCCAGAGGGACCTTGACACGCTTGTGAGGTGGGCTGATGCCAACCTCATGAAGTTTAACCGTGACAAGTGCAAGGTCCTACACCTGGGTGGGAGCAATCCCAGGCACAGCTACAGGTTGGGCAGAGAAGAGATTCAGAGCAGCTCTGCGGAGAAGGACTTGGGGGTGTTGGTCAATGAGAAAAAGAACATGAGCCAGCAGTGTGCGCTCACAGCCCAGAAAGCAACTGTATCCGGGGCTCCATCAAAAGAAGCATGACCAGCAGGTCAAAGGAATGATCCTGCCCCTCTATTCTGCTCTTGTGAGACCTCACTTGGAGTATTGTGTGCAGTTCTGCTGTCCTCAACATAAAAAGCACATGGAACTATTAGAACAAGTCCAGAGGAGGCCACGAGGATGATCAGGGGACTGGAGCACCTCCCTTATGAAGACAGGCTGAGAAAGTTGGGGCTGTTCAGCCTGGAGAAGAGAAGGCTGTGTGGAGACCTCATAACAGCCTTCCAGTATCTGAAGGGGGGCTACAGGGATGCTGGGGAGGGACTATTCATTAGGGACTGTAGTGATAGGACAAGGGGTAACAGGTTGAAACTTAAACAGCAGAGGCTTAGACTGGATATAAGGAAGAAATTCTTTACAGTGAGGGTGGTGAGGTGCTGGAATGGGTTGCCCTGGGAGGTTGTGAATGCTCCATCCCTGGCAGTGTTCAAGACCAGCTTAGATGAAGCCTTGGGTGATATGGTCTAATGTGAGGTGTGGCGGGGGGGTTGGAACTAGATGATCTTAAGGTCCTTTCCAACCCTAACTATTCTATGATTCTATGAAAGGAAGTTTTTTTCTGGTTTTAATTATACACTTCTGCATGAAATCTATCCTTCTATATTTTGTTCACATGGAGGTTTAAACTGTAGAAAAAGGCAATCCCATACCTTGTTCTTTCCCCTTAAAACAAAAGGTCAGGAAAAAGCACTGTTTTTATGTCTTTAACATAGGAAGGGAAGATTAAGAGAAATATAAAGTTTAATACCCATTTAAATTTTACAATTAAAGCAGCAGTACTCAAACGCAAAATTAGAAAAATATGTATTCAGGGGAAGACAGAATAGATTTCTATCTCAGTCTGAAATTCAGTACTCAACAGAATCTGTACTGAGCCCTCTGAAAAAACTTTATTTAGGATCCTACTCCAACACAGGGATTTTCATAGCCTTTAGGTATACACCACCTTTCCCAATAGAAGGTTAACACAGTTATTTATTGACTGATATCATGTATCCTCAAAAGCTAGAGACTGTTTAAGTGATCACATACCCCACCTCACTGGTACTTAGCTTGAACCTTCAAGCAGGTTAAATTCAGTCAAAAAGACAGTTTAACTCCCTTAAGTTGCAGAAGGCCAAGAGCACTTGAGCACTCAGTAATATATGTAATGATTAGCAAAACATCTTAAAATAATACTGTCTAGCTTAATTGCTGGCAGCTGAATGTACAAACAGCAATTTAATGACAGTGAACCACTAAGCTCCAGAGATTCAGGGTGATGAGCAACCACGATAGTTCTTCAAGTTTAGTATCAAAAACTCAAAGCATTTGCCATCAGTTGTTTAAACAGAACTCAGACTTGCCAAGATACCTTTGCCACGGGAAAGCTACTCCCAAAGCTAATCCTCCTTTCCAACTTCTTCCAAGAAAACTATTAAAACAGATGCTTGCTCCCAAATCTAAAGATACTACATGTTAGTTTCCTCTACTAAATCACTGGTCTTCCACACAACTGGCAGGACTGTCCCCTCAACAGATGTACTGCCAGAAGCAATCAGTTAAGGTTTGCACTGCTGCCTGTTGATCAGCTTGTGAACCCCTTCCCATTTAAATGTCACAAGCCCATAAAAACCCCATGCATCCCCTCTTTTTGCACTCAATTGACCATCCCTATCATTAACCAAGTCTCTTAGGCTGCCATTTACCACTAGAATGCCTGCACTAAAAGAACGGTTTAAAATCATAGCTGAAGACACAATCTACTGCCCTGCAGCACTGCCATCATGGTGTGCAAAAGCAGCATACCCACCTTATGGCATCCAGGATAGGTTGGCATAGCATCAAGGGTAGAGGTGCTGGGATTCTTGCTGGTGCTGGCCATGATATTCTGGATCTGGGTGAGCTCTTGCCTCAGGACCTGTTTCTGGTGGAAGCTGAAAGCAGGATGGTTGGATGCCATTGTAAAGAGCAACAGGAACTCATCCCCTGTGCGGCCCTCGTTGAGTTGTAGCCCATAGTTGTTAATGACCGAATCGATGTGGGTGAGGGTACGGAAGAGGACCCCGGCCGCCTCTCGGTGGGCAGACCCGAGCAGGGCAAGAGACACCAGAAGTTTGCTGCGTATCACCTCGTCCGTCAGGTTAGTGAGGCTCCCCAGGTCTGCGGGGTTGTTGGCCTTGATTTCAGAATCACGTAGGGAGTGATAATCCTTGCGGGCCAGGTCCTCCAGGCAGGCGCCCAGGAAGCGCAGCTCCAGCGGGATGCACAGGTCCAGGAGGCCGCACAGGAACTCCACACGCTGCGGAGAGGGCAGCTCGGAGAACCAGCGGTACACACCATCCCGCTGCAGCCTCGGGCACCGCTTCTCCACCATGGCGCTCCGCCTTCCCCCGGCCCGGAGGGCGCACACCCTGCTGGAGGCCGCGCAGGCGAGGGCAAGCAACAGCGCCCCGAGGATGCGTAAGGCCGGGACCTCAATACTCCCGAAGAGTCCCCCTTCGCGCTCCCGCCCCCCTGACAAGCCTAGCCCCTGGGGGGAGAGGGGGGCCGGCAGCGAGGAGCCCCAAGGGCAGCCACCGGCGGCGCAAGCCCGAGCGCTGAAGCGTGGCCTGGCCGCGGGGTCCCTACCCGGCAGGGCCTGGAGGCCTCCAGCAGGTCTCTGCGCTCCCACGCTCTCCCTCCCTCACTGGGTAGCTCTTTCTCTCAACCGGGCGCCAGCTGCCTCCATTCGCCACACTTGGCCCCACCAAAACCGCCCCACCGCCACCACAACCGCGGGAAATAATCCCTCGTAGGAAGGCAGCAAGCAGACGGAGGGAACAGTGGCTGAACGCTCACAGCCGGCTGGTAGCGGAAGGATCCCGCAGTGAGAAGTCACAGCCGGAAACGGAGCGGGAAGAAAAAAAAAAAAAGAGCGGTAGAGCACCTTCACTCCCGCCTGACCTTACGGAGGATCACACCCACCCCCTCAGCGATTAGCTGAGCCGTCTAGGCACACCTGGTGCTTGGCTATCAGTACACAGGCCCTACACTCTTCCTCGCGTACAGAAACAGGGTTTCGGAGATTTGTCAATCACCACCTTATAGACCCCCGCCCCCCCTTAATCCCGCCCCTGGCGCTGATTGGTGCAGGGGTGCGGTATAGCCAAGCTGCTGCTGGGTGTGTAATGCCAAAATCCTGATAAAGCTTTTGGTACCAGCATTTACCTGAACAGCCTCTTCAAACCAAGTCGTGCTATGCAGTCAAAGCCAATTGGGCAGTTGACTTCAGATTATCTTTAAAAATGTGGAAATTAGCGACACTGAAGGGCTCTTAAAATGGTGATATCCCCGCACATACACACCCCTTCCCACTCTAAGCTGGGATTCTGGTTAACATTTTGTAACACCTTTATCATCTTCAGATTTGCCTACGGGTTGCATGGATGGTATTGTGATAAACACATAAATGTATTGGCTTTTGCAAATCATAGGTGTTGCTGTGTGGATATGAGTTCACAATGCTCACTAAAGATTAAGATTAGACAACAAGTTGAAAATGGACAGAACTCTTGAGCAAAATAGAGTCACAGCAAAAGAATTGGTAAAGAAGGGGGGGAGCTTGATATGAGGAAAGCTAGTGCCTGGACAACATAGGGTTAAAGTACTTTTAGCTTAACTTCGGTTGAAAATAAAGAACAATGTTTGTGTTGTAAGTCTGTGGTGAGATAACAGAATTTAGTGGCCCCACTAAACATGAGTGAATTATTTCACTCCATCCTTCTACGTATCAGTTAGTTTAGAGACAGTGCCTCCCAAACATCTACTAGCTTGGGATACTCCTTGTCTACCCGTCCTGTTTTGCTTGCAATAAATTTTGTACAAAGGTCACACTGTTCTAAATCTTTGCTAGCTATCAGAAGAATTACAGATATGTCTGGTTTCAGCTGTGTGATTACTGGGACATCCAACTGTGCCAAAGGTGAAAAGTACACCATGAGGAAGACTGCTTACTTCATCCTCCAGACCCTTGCCCACAATCACCGGACAGCAGTTCACAGACGCCAAGAGGAGAGGTATGTTAATAAGTTCCTGGAGCTAGTTATAATATTCCCCGCCTATACATGGGAATTATGAATATGTATATGACTAATGCAATAGTGAAAGTTTATAAACCTGTAACATGCTAATCAGTGCACCTCTGGCTACAGTCACGTGCCCAGTGCTGTTGCTTTTGCTTTATTGACTTTGTCCTTCAATAAAACCTTGTTATCTCATTTAGAGGAGTGAGTTCACATTTCACAGTATCCAGCAACCAAGAGGCTGACACATAATTTATTTTTTTCCTAGACTGTTTTTCTATGGGACTTGGCTGTATGTCTGCTGCAGCCCGGTAACCAGACTGCGCATCAGATAGATAAATGATATGGGTGGTGATCTTTAAGTGGAGCAGGCCAGGAACAACATTTTTAAATGCCGCCTCAGACAGGCAAAGAATGATTCCAGACTTGATTTTTATATGATGGCAATCTTGCAAGACAGAGCATGTGTTTTAGTTTAACAAGTGCAATATTTCTGCAAGGCAGATAAACAAAAGAGCTAACACTAATGTTTTTAGGAGCACAATTGTATTTTTGCCTTGAGTTTATCTTTGTGGGATGAACACGGTGCCTAAATGCAGACTGCTTTTTGTCACGAGTTATATGAACATTTGTGTTGGTATCATATAAGAGGAAAAAGCTTATTCCTTTGGGTGATGGCTTATTGTATACCTCATTATGCACCTTGCTAAGACGAACTGACACACCACAAAAATTCCAGATGCTGGTAGTTTATCCTTTTTTATTTCCCTGTGGAATATTTTTACACCATCAACTGCATTTATTGAAGCCATACTGAAATGCAAGAGTAAACAATCAAAGGATGCTAACTGGGTCTGCAAAATGTCATATATTGTAAAGCTACACAACTCTGCTTATGTGTGGCAGACTCCTGCCATGAGAGGGTCCTTGAAAATCCCACAGCCTCTCTGTGTCCTTCCCTTGTAGCGATCCGAAAATTGAATGAAAACCATGTGCTTCCTTTTCCTGCCATGCCCTGTATTGTCTACTGGAGGAAGGGATAATGAAGAAAACAGAGTGCTCTCAGTCCCTTAGGAAAGGTTTGCATTGAATTGCAGCAGTAGACATAAGGACACCAAGTTCTTTGGTGGCTTTTCTGTTTATATTGATGTCTTTACCCAGGATTAATCCATCCTGAAAGTGCTGCACTGTGCTTAAAGTCAGGTATCTGATTATTACCTTGTAGGCTTAAATTATAGGTTTAAACTAACAATAGTGGGTGTGTCTTTAAACTAACATAGTAAAATACAGCAAACTGTTCTAACTTGCTAACACATAGGGAGTAAAGAATGTTCAGCTGACAGGTGAAGGAACATCATGGGACTGATAACAACTAAGGAAGCAGTAAATAAGACCAAGGATTCCAGCCTTCATGATAACAGAGACTAGAACAGAACAGAAGCAAGGACGTACCAACTGCTAACTCAGCACTAAGACCTTGCAAGCATGTGCAAGCACTGAGGTCATTCAATAAACACAGTGAGGAAGACTGTTGGTGACAACCAGAGAACCCTACTCAGCAAGAAAGCGCATGCGTAATTAGGATGCAAATATTATAATTAGTTCCAGGGAAATCTCATTACTATAGAATCATAGAATAGTTAGGGTTGGAAAGGACCTTAAGATCATCTAGTTTCAACCCCCCTGCCATGGGCAGGGAAACCTCACACTAAACCGTGTCACCCAAGGCTCTGTCCAACCTGGCCTTGAACACCGCCAGGGATGGAGCACTCACAGCCTCCCTGGGCAAACCATTCCAGTGCCTCATCACCCTTACAGTAAAGAATTTCTTCCTTATATCCAATTTCAACTTCCCCTGTTTAAGTTTAAACCCATTACCCCTTGTCTTATAACTAGAGTCCCTAATGAAGAATGCATCCCCAGCATTCTTACAGGCCCCCTTCAGATACTGGAAGACTGCTATGAGGTCTCCACGCAGCCTTCTCTTCTCCAGGCTGAACAGCCCCAACTTTCTCAGCCTATCTTCATATTGGAGGTGCTCCAGTCCCCTGATCATTCTCTTGGCCCTCCTCTGGATTTGTTCCAACAGTTCCAGGTACTTCTTATGTTGAGGACACCAGAACTGTACACAATACTCCAAGTGAGTTCTCACAAGAGCAGAGTAGAGGGGCAGGATCACCTCTGATTCAAAGAAAACTCCAGGAACAAACTTGCCAACAGTTTTCAAGCTGACAAGCAGGTATTCTTTATTGTGGCACCGGGAGACACGGGGGATAGCTCCTCCTAACATGTGTCTCTATATTGCTACACAAGCCATCCTTATATAGTCCCTGGGCATACATACATATTCATGAGGCTACGTATGGATTACATCACTTTCCAGAAAGCTCCCCGCATGCATACAGAATTGTGGTGGTGTCTCTGAGGGTCATTTACTTCTTCCAACAATCTTCATCACTTCTGGCAGCCTTTGAAGCACGTGCAGTAGATGCTTGTACCAGTTTAGTTGGTTCGTTAGCACCAGAGACATAATAGACCTCCTATCCTCCTACTTATCAGTTAGTATACCCGTAGCCTATCCTGGACACCTGCTATTCCCAGATACTCCTTATCCCTGTGTCCTGTTTTTCAAGACTGTTTTTCTTAAGACCACATAAACTGTAATGATTTATCTTATGCCAGTATGTTCTCTAGCTGTACTCTATTTTTTTCTATGTACCATGCACCTCAGTAATTTTCCACTGCTACTGTTACAAAGCCATCAAACTTAACATTGCTTAAAACTAATTCTAAAGGTTTATATATTCCATTTTGTGATTTTGTGTTCCCCTTGTTTCAATCCTCACTTTTTCTGTCCTTTTGCAAATTCTTTTGCAACATTTTATATATTACCATTGCCATCAAAAGTCCTTTTGAAATAATTTCCCATTTCTACTCGGTGCTTAATTTCATTCCTTTTCCAATCCTCATAATTGATCATAGATAGTTTACAACACCAGAGGGAACATTGTATCATACCACAAGTAATCAATATTAAAATAATTAACATCAATATTCTTGCAACCAGTTGCCTCAACCAGGAGAGATTTGGTAACCATGAAGTTAACTCTTTCCATATTTCTTCGAAACCACAGGCGGTGTCATCCATGGCCGTCTCATGAAATATCTTAGTTTGTTTCCAAATTTTCTCCAGATCTGTTTCAATTCTGCCACTTTGGTCTATGTAGGAACAACAAACTCCTCCTTGTGATGCCAATAACATGTCTGGAGCCATTCGGTTTTATACCACTTTAGATAGGCTGGTTATGTCTTGTTGTTCTGCCTGCATTATATCAATGTCTTTACTTTCCATTTCCTCTATGGTTGCTGAGATATTTACAATTGCTTTCTCTAATTCACTTACTCCCAAACATGGAATTAGCCCTCTCACAAAACTATGAAATGCAATATGCCATTCAATAATTGGGTTAAACCTTCACTTAACCCGTTTAACAAAACTTCTAATCCAGGTTCCGGAAGGATACCTGTCGATAATAGTAAAATTGGGTATTATAGCACCTAAGGTGCATGCCCCTTTCCAGTTGGGGGGTAAAGTCTTATAAGCATTTTCTCCACATAACCAATACCATCCTTTCCCTTTAGGAATGGGCCACCACTGAACTACGATACCATCTATATTAATAGTGTGATTGCAATTTGAATGGTGACCTACATCTGTGGCATTTAAGCAAGTATAGTCTCCTACCCTGGTTCCTGGTGTAATACATCTTTGTGCACAGCTGTAATATTTATTACTTGGATTAGGATTAGCTATTCCAAATCTCAGCCTTCCCTTTGAATACACATTGCTAGTGTTCACCCACAGATTTGTCCATGAAACAGTGTTAGGAATTGGAACTCCAGTTCATGGGAGTTCCAGGCTTTCTCCTGATTTAGGCACCTGTGCACACACCCAACAGTCACTACGATTAAAGACTTCAGTAACATTTTGCATTAATTTCAGGTATAAGTTCTGGTCCAAAGCTTTTGCACCAGTTATCATATGAGTCCAAATTATGACTGATGCAATTTCATACATAAGGGTCCTGAAGGTTTGATCTGCATTGTCTTCTCTGGCTGTGGTGCTTTCTTTATTCTTGAATAATGTATCCAAGCAGGTTGTTTCTTTATCTTCACTGCTGTAAAGGTGGTCAGTAATATCTGGTACCGTCCGCTCCACTTCTCCTGTAAAGGATCTCCTGGAAACTTCTTAACATAAACCCAGTCTCCAGATCTGAAAGGGTGAATCGGATAATCCAAACCTCTTGCTCTTGTCCTTGCTATTCTCTTATTTATCTCCTCCAATTGTTTTCCCAGATTGATCAAAAACTGTCAGAGATCACCTTCCCCCACTTCCTGAAGACTTTCTCCTTTAAACTGGGACTGTTATGGTCTTCCATATAAAATTTCAAATGGGCTAACATCTTCTTTCGACCGAGGTTTAGTTTGAATTCTTAATAGAGCCAGTGGTAAACCTTGGTACCAATATATTTTCATTTCCTGACATATTTTACTAATTTGTTGTTCGATCAGATGGTTTATCTTTTCTACGTGCCCACTGGCCCGAGGCCTGTATGGAACATATACTTGCCAATCAATTTCCAATTTTTGATAATTTCTTGTAACAATTTTGCACTAAACTGCAAACCTCGGTTGGAAGAAATTGCCGCTGGTACTCCAAAGCAAGGTATTATCTCATTAAATAATGTTTTAATCAGTTGTCTTGCATTATTTATCCTACAAGGGAATGCTTCTGGCCAGCCAGAAAAAGTATCTGTTAACACCAACAAATATCGATAACCCCCTTTTCTTGGTAATTCAGAAAATTCTATTTGCCACTGCTGTCCCAGATAACTTCCTCTCACAATTGTCCCAATTTGATTTCTATTTTCAGTTTTAAGATTATTTTTAAGTCATAGCTGACATTGTTTTGTCACTGATTGAACTGTGGTGTGTAGACTTCTTCCTACAATTGGTTTGTCTAAATATTTATATAAAGAGTTGCTACCCCAATGAGTATTATTATGTTCTCCCTGAACTAACTTCCAGAGTTGGTTTTAGGGGATTACAACTCACCCATCAGGTACCTGAACCCAATCCTCTTTATTTCCCTGTCCTTTTAGAACCTCAATCAATTCTTATCCTCTTTTGAATACCTAGGCTTAGATTTTTCAATTGTTAGTTTGCCATCAGGGATTAAGGACATGATTTGTGATTGTTCAACTGCTCGTTTGGCTTCAAAATTGGCCAAATTATTTCCAATTTCCTGATCAGAGTCACCTTGTCGATGTCTTTTACAGTACATAATAGCTACTTCTTCAGGTAGCTGAACAGCTTCTAGTAGATGTAGAATATCTGTAGCATGTTTAATCTGTTTCCCTTGTCTGTTCAGAAGTCCTCGTTCTTTCCAGATAGCACCATGTGCATGGACCACACCAAATGCATATTTAGAATCAGTCCAAATATTTATCCTTTTGTTCTTAGCCAATTCTAGGGTTCTTGTTAATGCTATTATTTCTGCCTTCTGGGCAGAGGTATTCCAGGGTAAAGGTTTAGCCCCTGTTACCTGTGAAGTGGTGTTAATGGCATATCCTGCCTTTTGTTTACCATTCTTCATGAAGCTACTACCATCAGTAAACCAAGAATCAGCATCTTCCAGAGGTTTTTCTTTCAAGTCTGGTCGGCTCAAATATACAGTCTCTATGGTGGCCAAGCAGTCATGTGTTAGTGGTTCTGTCGATTGATCCTGCAAAAGGATGCTGGATTGACAACGTTAGTGACCACACTTTCTATATCATCTTGTTCCAGAATGTTAGTGTTAGTTAGTGTCCTGTTAGTGTCCTAGATTTCGAGCAAGGACCTCCAGAGCTATTCCCTGTTCTTCATAGGAATATAGCCAAAAGGGTTTAGTTACATCCGTAAGTCACAGAGCTGCAGCTCTCATTAGCTCTGGTTTTAAGTTTCTAAAAGCCCCTCTGCTGAATCAGTCCATTCTAAAGAGAGAGGGTTTCCCTTCAACAGTTCATATAGTGGTCTTACCAGAACATCATAATCATGGATCCAAAGTCTGCACCATCCAGTCATTCCCAGTAATGTCCGGGGCTCCTTGCTGGTTGATGGTCATGGAGTCTGACAGATGGCTTCTTTTCTAGCAGTTCCGAGTTCTCTCTGTCCTCCTGGTATATCATTTCCTAGGTAGGAAACTAGGGTTTGGATTAGTTGGGCCTTCTGTTTGAATACCCAATAACCATTCAGTCCAGAAAAGTTAATAATTCCACATACATTCTTCCTTTGTTTCTGTAGCAATTAATAGGTCATCCACATATTGTAACAGAGTCCCCATCTGAGCAGGTGGCTTCCATGATCCTAGTTCTCGTGCTGATTTCCAGAAATTGCTGGACTGTTTTAAACCCTTTAGGTAATACCGACCAAGTTAATTGAGTTTCCCTTCCTGTGTCAGTATTTGCCCATTCAAAAGCAAATAAATTCTGTCTTTCTTTGGCCAATGGTAAGCAAAAGAAAGCATCCTTTAAATCCAAGATGGCAAAACATTTCTGATTATTATTATTCAATTTAGTCAATAAATCATACAAATTAGCTACCACTGGACGAATATCCTCTGCAATTTTGTTGAGTGCTCTGAAATCTTGAACCAATCTGCAACTTTTATCATCATATTTCTTTACTGTGCAGATAAGAGTATTATATTCCAATTCACATTCAATGAATAATCTATATTTTAAAATTTATCAGTCTTTTTTATTATTCCCTTTGATATTCTAATTTTAAGGGATATTGTTTTATTCTATTTGGGCAGGCCCCCCTTTTTATTTCTACTTTAACAGGCAAAGCATTTTTTGCCTTACCTGGAACTTCAGATGACCATACTCCCAGATATACCTGATTAAGGATTTCTTCTATTTCAGGGAGGTCCTCCTGTTTGCTTTTCTGTTGAATTAAAGATAAACTCAAAACTGCAATTAACTGATTGTTTTTAACTCTAAATTCTGTTTTGCCTGCTTTAAATGTTGCTTCTCACCCTAATCAAGATTTTAGAGAATTTGGCATGCATAAAAATTTATGCATTCCTATTTGTTTTCCCAATTTGTACTTTAAGGGTTTCAGAAAGAATGCCTCGGGTTGTTTGTGAGTTGGTTTTTTTTCTGTTTTTCTTGGTGGCCAGTAGCTCCCACATCTGAAACAAATTCCTTTCTCTCAGATTTAACACCGAATAAGTTGCTCCTCTATCCACTAAAATTCCACTTTATTTCCTCTAGTCCCTAGTTTTCATTTAACCAGTGGATCTGCTAGGGTAGATTCCCCAGGTCCCTGTCAGTCTAGTTCCAATTCAGTCGCTGGAGCCACACCATGGCACTCCGCCCCCCACCACGAGTTTCAAAGCAACCACCCGTGGCTATAGCACGACCCAGATTTTTCTTTTCTACCTGTTCCCGATTCCTATACGCTCTCCATGCTTCCTCCTGTACACATTTATTCAACAGCCCCTCAGTCCCGTCCGTGAACATGTCTGTTCCCACTTGTTTGCCTGCCCCAGCACCCATCCCATGCTCAAACACAGGAGCTGCGCGAGCTCCCCCCTCCTTTCCCCTTGGTTTTCCTTTTTTTTCCTCACAGCTGCTCACCCTGCTCTGCAGGGGCTGCAGATGCCTCTGCAACAGCACTGCTGCTTTAACCCTTTCTGAACCGGGAATGTGCATCTGCCGCTTGGTGCCAGTGACAGCAATGTCTTGATCCTTATCAATATCAGATAGGACAGATGCAGAGGGTGCTCCTCGGAGGTACCTGTGATAGATAATTTTACAGCCTATCTTCCTGATCACTGTTTTTAACTTTAAACATCTTTCCCCAGTGTCACAGCTGAACAACAGCTCTCCATCCATCTTAACTTTCAGGTTTTCCCTGTCCTTTTCCAAAGCCAAAATTAAGGGATCTGGTGGAGCCACATTAATTTTGCATTGCGTCTGTCACTCCACGTGGTTTCTTAAAGTGAAAAACATATTGGCATACATTACTTCATGCCATTTTCCTTGCAGCCTCAAAACAACATTAATTGTAACAATGTATTATAGTTCAGAGTTCCATTTTTAGGCCATTTTCCCTGATCTTCCAAATTATACAAAGGCCACCATCAGTTACAATATTTTACCAACATTTTCTTATTTCCCGAGCCCCCAGGAGACCCTCCCAGTTCTTTCCAGTGTGCCAAAATGCACTCTAAAGGACCCTTTTTCATGATCTCTTCACTCTGCTGATTTTCCATTATCAATCTCTCACTCACACACACACGGGATCCCACAGACACATCCCACACAGTTACAACGCTTGAAACAGAGATAGAGACTAAAATTCTATCAAACAAACCACAGTTAATAACACAGTTATAATATCCTGTCACCAATACCAAAATCACAAGACCAATATTATTAATGTAACAAACCACAACAAGATCCAAAACCATTTCCACGAGACACCCCCTGCATCTTGCAGGACCCAAACCACAAGAAGCCCCCTGCTTCTTGTGGGTGTATACCAAACGGACGCTAGCAGCCGGGTATACGCCTTTACCTATGAGATTTCTTATCTCGATTTACGGAAGGCTTCCAAACCTTGCGTACGCTTACCAAACCAACCCAATGACCAATGCAGTCTTTATGCAAGATGCCCCCTGCACCTTACAGACTATACAAAAGAAAACAATACCTTTTATGAAGATGGTCCTTGTCTGCTCCTGCAGTGACCCGAATGAGTCGAGGGGTCCCTCCGGGAAAAATTCCCGAGGGCCCTGAGGAGCCCTGTCCTCAGCGGGTCCTGCAGCCGAGCAGAGAGGGTCCCATCTGGGTCGCCAAATTGATTCAGAGAAAACTCCAGGAACAAACTTGCCAACAGTTTTCAAGCTGACAAGCAGGTATTCTTTATTGTGGCACCGGGAGACACGGGGGATAACTCCTCCTAACATGTGTCTCTATATTGCTACACAAGCCATCCTTATATAGTCCCTGGGCATACATACATATTCATGAGGCTACGTATGGATTACATCACTTTCCAGAAAGCTCCCCGCATGCATACAGAATTGTGGTGGTGTCTCTGAGGGTCATTTACTTCTTCCAACAATCTTCATCACTTCTGGCAGCCTTTGAAGCACGTGCAGTAGATGCTTGTACCAGTTTAGTTGGTTCGTTAGCACCAGAGACATAATAGACCTCCTATCCTCCTACTTATCAGTTAGTATACCCGTAGCCTATCCTGGACACCTGCTATTCCCAGATACTCCTTATCCCTGTGTCCTGTTTTTCAAGACTGTTTTTCTTAAGACCACATAAACTGTAATGATTTATCTTATGCCAGTATGTTCTCTAGCTGTACTCTATTTTTTTTCTATGTACCATGCACCTCAGTAATTTTCCACTGCTACTGTTACAAAGCCATCAAACTTAACATTGCTTAAAACTAATTCTAAAGGTTTATATATTCCATTTTGTGATTTTGTGTTTCCCCTTGTTTCACCTCTTTTGACCTGCTGGTCACACTCCTCTTGATGCAGCCCAGAATACAGTTGGCTTTCTTGACTGCAAGCGCACACTGAAGCTGGCTCATGTTCTTTTTCTCATTGACCAACACCCCCAAGTCCTTCTCCACAGGGCTGCTCTGAATCTCTTCTCTGCCCAACCTGTAGCTGTGCCTGGGATTGCTCCCACCCAGGTGTAGGACCTTGCACTTGTCACGGTTAAACTTCATGAGGTTGGCATCAGCCCACCTCACAAGCGTGTCAAGGTCCCTCTGGATGGCATTCCTTCCCTTCAGCGCATCAACTGAACCACACAGCTTGGTGTCATCAGCAAACTTGCTGAGGGCACACTCAATTCCACTGTCCATGTCATTGACAAAGATGCTGAACAAGACCAGTCCCAACACCAGTCCCTAAGGGACACCACTCGTTACCGGTGTCCAGCTGCACACTGAGCCATTGACCACAACTCTTTGTGTGAGGCCATTCAGCCAGTTCTTTATCCACTGAGTGGTCCATCTGTCAAATTGATGTCTCTCCAATTTAGAAACAAGGATGTTGTGTGGGACAGTGTTGAATGCTTTGCCAAAGTCCAGGTAGATTATGTCAACTGCTCTACCCGTCCATCAGTTCCATGGCCCTATCATAGAAGGCCACCAAATTGGTCAGGCAGGATTTCCCCTTAGAGAAGCCATGCTGGCTGTCGCCAATCACCTGTTTTTCATGTACCTTGGCATGCCTTTCAGGAGGATCTGCCTCCAGGATTTTGCCAGGCACAGAGATGAGACTGACTGCTCTGTACTTTCTCGCATCTTCTATTTTTCCGTTCTTGAAAATGGGGATTATAGTTCCCCTTTTTCCAGTCGCCGGGAACTTTACCTGTCTGCCATGATTTTTCAAATATGATGGCCAGTGGCTTTGCAACTTCATTTGCCAGCTCCTTTAGGACCTGCAGACGGATTTCATCAAGTCCCATGGGCTTGTGCACATTCAGGTTCTTAAGATGATCTCTAACCAGATCCTCTCCTTCAGTGGATCCTTAATTTTTTTCTGGTTTTGAATGGTGCCTTTGCCGCTGCTGTCAGACCTCTTCTACAACAAGGTCAGGATGATCGAGGGGGCATGAAGGGTGTAAAATGTCATAATTGTGGACGGCTGGGACATCTTAAAAAACAATGCACTGCAAAGAAATGTCGTCCCCCCCAGGGCAGCGGCTCAGGCATTTGTGCTAGATGTGACAGACGTGGTCACACAGCAGCAGCATGTCATTCTAGGTTTAAGAAAGATGGAACCCTGTTGGGAAACTTGGTGGTGAGCGCGACACCACCCCGCGCGATGACACAAAATCAGGGTGTCTGGACTGCGTCCCCTCCGCCACAGCAGGGAGTGCCGGAGTGGACGTGGCAACAGCAATAGATTTTACCATTACTGATACTTCTGTCCATTGCATTCCATCTACATTAAGTGGGCCCCTTGGTCATGGGTTATGTGCTTTGCTATTAGGACGCTCATCAACATCCAGGACAGGAGTCTTTGTATTACCAGGCGTAGTTGATGCTGATTATACTGGAAACATTGGGATCATGGTGCAGACACATGCACCCCCAGTACACGTCCCCAAGGATTCTAAAATAGCTCAATTAGTCCCATTTGAAGCAAAAGTTCCCCAGATGGGGCAAAAAATCAGAGGAAATCAGGCATGGGGTTCCACAGGAATCCCACACATTTTGGTTGCGTTGGATATTGCAAAGCACAAACCTGAGGACCAGGTCTCTATACGGGGCCATAATAATCAAATAATTAAACTGCCTATGCTAATTGACACGGGGGCTGATGTTACTATCATACCATATCATCAGTGGCCAAAAGCTTGGCCCCTACAAGCCGTTGCCACAGGAGTTATTGGAATCGGAGGAATGCAATCGACAAAAATTAGTACAGAATTGGTGGATGTCTTTCTATCTGATGGCAGTCATACACGCATCAGACCATATGTCATGCACTCTCCAATTGCATTGCTCGGACGGGATGCTCTTAGTCAAATGGGAATGAGATTGACTACAAAAAATTTTTAATGGCGGCCATTGATGGACGGCCAACCTATAAATTACGATGGCTTACTGAAACACCTGTATGGGTTGATCAATGGCCGCTGACAAAAGAAAAGCTGTCCCATATTCATGAATTGGTTGCTGAACAATTAGAAGCAGGCCATATTGTGCCTTCCACCAGCCCATGGAATACTCCTATATTTACCATCCCCAAGAAAAGCGGAAAATGGCGATTGTTACATGACTTGCGGGCTATAAATGCCGTCATGCAAGACATGGGTGCCTTGCAAGCTGGTTTACCTAGTCCCACTATGATACCCAAAGGATGGGATTTAATGATAATTGATTTAAAAGACTGCTTTTTCACAATTCCCCTGCATCTGAGTGATCGGGAAAAATTTGCTTTCTCTGTCCCAGCAATTAACAAAGGAGAACCAGTAAAAAGATATGAATGGGTTGTGCTGCCTCAAGGTATGAAAAATTCTCCTACTATTTGTCAGCTTTATGTTTCTTGGTCATTACAGCCGATTCATCAATACTTACAGCACTGTTTAATTTACCACTATATGGATGATATTCTGATTGCAGGGCAGGATTTAAATAAGGACCACCTACTTGGACTATTACAATCAGAGTTGGCCACTCAGGCCTTTCCGGAAGCCTTTGCGATAAATTAGTTGCTCCGGCATGGGCAGGGCCACCAGTAGATATTTTTCAACAAGCCCGGACATCTCATGCCTTCTTCCACCAATCGGCAAAAATGTTGGTTTGACAGTTCGGCCTGTCCTTGACAGATGCCCGAGGACAAGCTATCATTGAACGAACACATCAAACACTGAAACAGTTATTGGAAAAACAAAAAAAAAAAAAAAGGGGGAAGAAGGGCTTACACCGGTAGCAAGAATACAGAAAGCTGTATATGTTATGAATTTCTTGTGACTAACAGGAGACTTTAATGACCCTCCTGCTGTAATACATGGCCAGGAGTTAGGCTCAGGTTATATGAATAAGACTCAGGGTATCCTGGTCCAATACAAGGACATGGAAACTGGTGTTTGGAAGGGTCCTGTGGAAGTAAAATTAAGTGGTCGAGGATATATGTGTGTAATTACAGACTCCGGCCTGCGGTGGGTGCCAGCTCGGTGGGTGAAGCCCTGGAAAGAGCCAGCAGCACCAAAGGAGAACCAGGATATCCCCCTTGTCAACAGCTGAATGAGTTAACTGGACGAACTCTGAACTTCTTTACTGTAAGAGTGACAGAGCACTGGAACAGGTTGCCCAGGGGGGTTGTGGAGTCTCCTACGTTGGAGATATTCAAGGTCCGCCTGGACAAGTTCCTGTGTGACGTACTCTGGGTTACCCTGCTCTTGCAGGGGGTTGGACTGAATTTTTCAAGGTCCCTTCCAACCCTTGGGATTCTGTGATTCTGTAATTTATCCAATACATGGGTCTTGTGAACTGTGGGTCTCCCATGAGTGTTTAAAATATAAATGACGATTATGGGATAGGTTACCCTTTTGCACAAAGTCGGTCTGTGATGCTTATGAGCTAGAAGTTAGTGAATATAAGTATATCCATGTTTCCAGTGACCTTTGGAGACCTTTATAGATATGGCTGACCACTTCTTCCAACATAGGCTGGCCACCTGTGTTGGAATGAGTGTGCATTTTGGTCAGTATAAAAGCCCAAGCCTCATGCGATGTGAGGGAGGCAGAGCCTCTGCGGGGACGCCCGCTAGGTTGAGCCTGCCACCTCACACTGCAATGATGCTCCTCGGAGCTGGTTTCCTGATAGTCTTCACAAGGTCCTTGTGCTATGCTCTCTATGTGGGACTGTGTAGAGGGAGTAATGATTGTATGGATTTTGTGTTTCGAATATTGTAGTTGGGTGAAGTGTGCTTGTGGGATCCCAAGTGTGTGTGTGTGATGAGGGCAGACAGAGTTTTGTTTTGTTGTTGGGTTCATGTAATAGTTTTTATGCTTATTGGGTAAGAATTTTATGCATGCTAAATAATTAACTCACTCTAGCTGTTATTAATGACTGCAGTTTTGATGTATATTACTTCAAGCTTGTTTTCCAGACAATATGCATGTTTGATCAAAAAAAAAAAAAAAAAAGGGTAATGCTACAGTTTACTTCTACAGCTGCTTCACATCCCCTTTGCATTACAATGCTTCTGCTTTAAGGAGTAACTTTGACCTGTCTACTTCTCAAGAACTGATAACCCGGAGGAAGGGGTATATTTCTGTCCTCCTACCTAGAGGTCCACGGCGGCTGCCTGCAAAGTTTGTCAAGCTTTGCCATGAGCTGGACAGATGAATGGAAGAACTTGATGCATCAGCTACAGGAGCTGACCTTGAAAACCCCAAGCAGAACAAGATAGAGAGAAATGAATGATTGTAAAACATCACTTGGGGGCAACTGAAAAGTAACAGCTTGAATATGCATGCTTGTAAAGTAGCTATTATTAGAGGTTGGGATTTTGCATATAAAACCACTTGTATTTACTAGCCAGTTGCTAATAATAAACTATACCTTGTATTGTATGGATTTGTCACTTGTAAAAGAGATGTTAAAGAATGCAAAATTGCAGCAGATGCTAGAAAATGCTAAAGCAAAAGCTAGAAAGATTCTAATATGATGGTACTGTTACAAAGCAGGTAATGGAACAAATTAAGAGGGTGGGAGAACTCCACTGGCAAGAAGTTTCTTTGGTTAGTCCCTCACTGCCATTGGCATCTTCAGCATGCTGCTGCACTCTCTGATATTACTCTGCTAACGTAAATCTGTGTGTGTGCTTTGCTGTAGTAGTGACTTGTTACTGGGTTAAGCAGGTGAAACTCTGCATTGACAATAAGGTGCAAGGACTGAGATTGACCAAATGCCTGCTACCACAGTCAAGGGCAAGACTGGGTTGGCCTCTGTGTTTGCCACCAAGAAGAACCTTTAGCTCCGCTGCTGGCTGCAACCCAGCAGGCGTAGAGCGGTGGAGACACATGCCATGCCAGACCTTGATGTGAGGGATGGCCTCTGCTGTTATTAGAGAGCCATCCAGGGGAAAAAGGGCAGGCCCAGCTGTGTACAGCTATCAACAAGACCATTCTGGCTGCCAGCAAAACATACAAAGCCCCAGAACTCAACAACATAAAGAAACAGCAATAACAGAAATCTTTGTAATATCTGTTCTATTATGTGTGACCATGGGTAATGGACAAGTATACTGAGCACATGTGTTAAATTCCCATTATTCCAACTTGTTATATGGTGTGTAGAATTCACTGGTATGCCACATGTTATAAAGGTGACTTCAAGTGACTTCAAGTCAGACTAATCTTACTGAAATAATGCTGCCTAGAGTAGTGGGTTGTTATGTTACACAAGTCAAGCAGTGATAGAGCAGACATACCAAACTGTAAAAAACTTTTAGTAAAACTAAAAAGGGGGAGATGTGGAGACAGTTCTCACAGGAGAATGAGCTCTGAATAACTCCGAGGGATACAGCAAGGCCATGGGAGGCCCGAGGAAGCCTAAACAAGCAAGATAAGAAGAACTGTAATTCACTGAGTGATGAGAACTGTGGACTGTTGGCAAGCGTTCGAGGTCAAGTTCTCACACCTGTGCTTAACCAATTCTATGTTAGTCACTAAGGGTCTTCAAGACAAGTATCCAATCATGATATGCCAAATTGCTGTAGGTGTGTGTAAGCAATAGTATATAAGGAGTTAATGCTTTGTAATAGATGGCTTCTTGTCTGATCATATTGGTCTCTGACTGAGTCCTTTCCGCGGTGTCGTGGTTTAAACCAAGTCCCCCAACTCCCTGAGAGTTAGGAAGGAGAATCCAAAGAATGTAGCCCCCACGGATTGAGATAAGAACAGTTTAATTGCTAAGGCATAACACAAAACCCCTACTGCCATTTACTACTACAAATAATAATGATACAGCAAACAGCAAGTGAAAAGAATACAACACCCCACCAGCCACCGACCCATAACTCACTCCACCCTGCCCGGCCGAGCACCATGTGCTCCCTCTTCCATTTTTCTCCAGAGCTCTCCCTCCAGCTTTCTCTTTCCCAGTATGCATCCTGGGCATCACGTGCTATGGTATGGAATACCTCATTGACTAGCCTGGGTCAGGTGTCCTGTCTCTCCTTCCTCCCAGAGTCCCCTCCCACCTGGCTGGAAAAAAAAACCTTGAACAAAAAAACCCTCAAAACATGCTCAAACCATGACACGCGGCAGACACTCCTCCATCTCCTTTTCTGCTGAGATGCAGTAAGTGACAGAAGCGATAGCGTTGTGTGCCATCTGCACTGATACATGGAAGGGAAAGATAAATATTGCTATGGCATGTTCACTGAACTACTTCTGTGTACGCAGGTTATTTCCTATAAGGTTTCTCACAGATGCTGGATTTGGAGCTTTTGGTTTTGAAAAAAAAACAAACAAATCCCAGCTTTGGAGCACATAGAAAATTTCTAACATGGGCTTTGCAAAACAGAAAGAAAAAAAGAAGCCACATCTTGGGCCTGAAGCATCGCTTGCAGTTTGCCTTCCAAGGAATAAATGAAACACATTTGGATTGGACAGGGTCGTGGAAACTACTTGCTGTGACAGGAGAAAAAGCAAGATTGATTTCAGTTTCAAGGAACAGCATGAAGAAGAAACCTTTCTAACCCATTTTTGCTCATCTCTACCAATTTTAACCGAGTTTTTGGCTATTTCTAACCCATTTTTGAGCTACTTTTAACCCCTTCAAGCCATTCTTTGGCCATTTCTACCCGTTTTGCAGCTATCTTTAACCCTTTTCAACCATTTGTGTCCATTTCTAACCCAGTTTTGCACCTCCCTAACCCTTTTTAACCAATTGTGTCCATCTCTAACCCAGTTTTGCACCTCTCTATCCCTCATAAAGCCATTTTTTCCTCTTTCTAAACCATTTTTGCCCACTTTCAACGCGTTTTAGCCATTTTTTTCCTTCTCTAAACGATTTTGTCACTTTATAACCAATTTTCAGCCTTTTTTTTCCTTTTCTAAACTGCTTTTGCCCATTTCTCACCCATTTTGAGCTATTTTTGACCATTGCTAACCTATTTTTACTCACTTCTAACTCATTTGAAGTCATTTTTAGCTATTTCTAGCCTTGTCTAACAAAGTTCTTTTCCAGTTTTAAGCCATTTTTGGCCATTTCTAACACGGTTTTGCACTTCTCTCATCATTGTTAAGCCGGTTTTGGCCGTTTCTAACCCAATTTTGCTCTTCTCTAAAAATCTTCAAAGCAAGTTTGGCTATTTCTAAACCATTTTTTCCCAATTGCAACCCGTTTCAAGCCATAGTTTTCCTTTTCTAACCCGGTTTTGCACATCTCTAATAAATCTGGGCCCAGTTTTAACCTTCTCTAACCCATTTTTGGGCTTCTCTACCCCTTCTTAACCGATCTTTGGCCATTTCTAACCCACTTTGAGCTATTTTTAACTCCCTTCAAGCCATTTTTGGCCATTTCTACCCGTTTTGCACCTCTCTAACTCTTTTTAACCGTTTGTGTCCATTTCTAACCCAGTTTTGCACCTCCCTAACCCTTTTTAACCAATTGTGTCCATCTCTAACCCAGTTTTGCACCTCTCTATCCCTCATAAAGCCATTTTTTCCTCTTCCTAAACCATTTTTGCCCACTTTCAATGCGTTTTAGCCATTTTTTTCCTTCTCTAAACGATTTTGTCACTTTATAACCAATTTTCAGCCTTTTTTTTCCTTTTCTGAACTGCTTTTGCCCATTTCTCACCCATTTTGAGCTATTTTTGACCATTGCTAACCTATTTTTACTCACTTCTAACTCATTTGAAGTCATTTTTAGCTATTTCTAGCCTTGTCTAACAAAGTTCTTTTCCAGTTTTAAGCCATTTTTGGCCATTTCTAACACGGTTTTGCACTTCTCTCATCATTGTTAAGCCGTTTTTGGCCGTTTCTAACCCAATTTTGCTCTTCTCTAAGAATCTTCAAAGCAAGTTTGGCTATTTCTAAACCATTTTTTCCCAATTGCAACCCGTTTCAAGCCATAGTTTTCCTTTTCTAACCCGGTTTTGCACATCTCTAATAAATCTGGGCCCAGTTTTAACCTTCTCTAACCCATTTTTGGGCTTCTCTACCCCTTCTTAACCGATCTTTGGCCATTTCTAACCCACTTTGAGCTATTTTTAACTCCCTTCAAGCCATTTTTGGCCATTTCTACCCGTTTTGCACCTCTCTAACTCTTTTTAACCATTTGTGTCCATTTCTAACCCAGTTTTGCACCTCCCTAACCCTTTTTAACCAATTGTGTCCATCTCTAACCCAGTTTTGCACCTCTCTATCCCTCATAAAGCCATTTTTTCCTCTTCCTAAACCATTTTTGCCCACTTTCAACGCGTTTTAGCCATTTTTTTCCTTCTCTAAACGATTTTGTCACTTTATAACCAATTTTCAGCCTTTTTTTTCCTTTTCTGAACTGCTTTTGCCCATTTCTCACCCATTTTGAGCTATTTTTGACCATTGCTAACCTATTTTTACTCACTTCTAACTCATTTGAAGTCATTTTTAGCTATTTCTAGCCTTGTCTAACAAAGTTCTTTTCCAGTTTTAAGCCATTTTTGGCCATTTCTAACACGGTTTTGCACTTCTCTCATCATTGTTAAGCCGGTTTTGGCCGTTTCTAACCCAATTTTGCTCTTCTCTAAAAATCTTCAAACCAAGTTTGGCTATTTCTAAACCATTTTTTCCCAATTGCAACCCGTTTCAAGCCATAGTTTTCCTTTTCTAACCCGGTTTTGCACATCTCTAATAAATCTGGGCCCAGTTTTAACCTTCTCTAACCCATTTTTGGGCTTCTCTACCCCTTCTTAACCGATCTTTGGCCATTTCTAACCCACTTTGAGCTATTTTTAACTCCCTTCAAGCCATTTTTGGCCATTTCTACCCGTTTTGCACCTCTCTAACTCTTTTTAACCATTTGTGTCCATTTCTAACCCAGTTTTGCACCTCCCTAACCCTTTTTAACCATTTGTGTCCATCTCTAACCCAGTTTTGCACCTCTCTATCCCTCATAAAGCCATTTTTTCCTCTTCCTAAACCATTTTTGCCCGCTTTCAATGCGTTTTAGCCATTTTTTTCCTTCTCTAAACGATTTTGTCACTTTATAACCAATTTTCAGCCTTTTTTTTTCCTTTTCTAAACTGCTTTTGCCCATTTCTCACCCATTTTGAGCTATTTTTGACCATTGCTAACCTATTTTTACTCACTTCTAACTCATTTGAAGTCATTTTTAGCTATTTCTAGCCTTGTCTAACAAAGTTCTTTTCCAGTTTTAAGCCATTTTTGGCCATTTCTAACACGGTTTTGCACTTCTCTCATCATTGTTAAGCCGGTTTTGGCCGTTTCTAACCCAATTTTGCTCTTCTCTAAAAATCTTCAAAGCAAGTTTGGCTATTTCTAAACCATTTTTTCCCAATTGCAACCCGTTTCAAGCCATAGTTTTCCTTTTCTAACCCGGTTTTGCACATCTCTAATAAATCTGGGCCCAGTTTTAACCTTCTCTAACCCATTTTTGGGCTTCTCTACCCCTTCTTAACCGATCTTTGGCCATTTCTAACCCACTTTGAGCTATTTTTAACTCCCTTCAAGCCATTTTTGGCCATTTCTACCCGTTTTGCACCTCTCTAACTCTTTTTAACCATTTGTGTCCATTTCTAACCCAGTTTTGCACCTCCCTAACCCTTTTTAACCAATTGTGTCCATCTCTAACCCAGTTTTGCACCTCTCTATCCCTCATAAAGCCATTTTTTCCTCTTCCTAAACCATTTTTGCCCACTTTCAATGCGTTTTAGCCATTTTTTTCCTTCTCTAAACGATTTTGTCACTTTATAACCAATTTTCAGCCTTTTTTTTTCCTTTTCTAAACTGCTTTTGCCCATTTCTCACCCATTTTGAGCTATTTTTGACCATTGCTAACCTATTTTTACTCACTTCTAACTCATTTGAAGTCATTTTTAGCTATTTCTAGCCTTGTCTAACAAAGTTCTTTTCCAGTTTTAAGCCATTTTTGGCCATTTCTAACACGGTTTTGCACTTCTCTCATCATTGTTAAGCCGGTTTTGGCCGTTTCTAACCCAATTTTGCTCTTCTCTAAAAATCTTCAAAGCAAGTTTGGCTATTTCTAAACCATTTTTTCCCAATTGCAACCCGTTTCAAGCCATAGTTTTCCTTTTCTAACCCGGTTTTGCACATCTCTAATAAATCTGGGCCCAGTTTTAACCTTCTCTAACCCATTTTTGGGCTTCTCTACCCCTTCTTAACCGATCTTTGGCCATTTCTAACCCACTTTGAGCTATTTTTAACTCCCTTCAAGCCATTTGTGTCCATTTCTACCCGTTTTGCACCTCTCTAACTCTTTTTAACCATTTGTGTCCATTTCTAACCCAGTTTTGCACCTCCCTAACCCTTTTTAACCAATTGTGTCCATCTCTAACCCAGTTTTGCAGCTCTCTATCCCTCATAAAGCCATTTTTTCCTCTTCCTAAACCATTTTTGCCCACTTTCAATGCGTTTTAGCCATTTTTTTCCTTCTCTAAACGATTTTGTCACTTTATAACCAATTTTCAGCCTTTTTTTTCCTTTTCTGAACTGCTTTTGCCCATTTCTCACCCATTTTGAGCTATTTTTGACCATTGCTAACCTATTTTTACTCACTTCTAACTCATTTGAAGTCATTTTTAGCTATTTCTAGCCTTGTCTAACAAAGTTCTTTTCCAGTTTTAAGCCATTTTTGGCCATTTCTAACACGGTTTTGCACTTCTCTCATCATTGTTAAGCCGGTTTTGGCCGTTTCTAACCCAATTTTGCTCTTCTCTAAAAATCTTCAAAGCAAGTTTGGCTATTTCTAAACCATTTTTTCCCAATTGCAACCCGTTTCAAGCCATAGTTTTCCTTTTCTAACCCGGTTTTGCACATCTCTAATAAATCTGGGCCCAGTTTTAACCTTCTCTAACCCATTTTTGGGCTTCTCTACCCCTTCTTAACCGATCTTTGGCCATTTCTAACCCACTTTGAGCTATTTTTAACTCCCTTCAAGCCATTTGTGTCCATTTCTAACCCAGTTTTGCACCTCTCTAACCCTTTTTAACCAATTGTGTCCATTTCTAACCCAGTTTTGCACCTCCCTAACCCTTTTTAACCAATTGTGTCCATCTCTAACCCAGTTTTGCACCTCTCTATCCCTCATAAAGCCATTTTTTCCTCTTCCTAAACCATTTTTGCCCACTTTCAATGCGTTTTAGCCATTTTTTTCCTTCTCTAAACGATTTTGTCACTTTATAACCAATTTTCAGCCTTTTTTTTCCTTTTCTAAACTGCTTTTGCCCATTTCTCACCCATTTTGAGCTATTTTTGACCATTGCTAACCTATTTTTACTCACTTCTAACTCATTTGAAGTCATTTTTAGCTATTTCTAGCCTTGTCTAACAAAGTTCTTTTCCAGTTTTAAGCCATTTTTGGCCATTTCTAACACGGTTTTGCACTTCTCTCATCATTGTTAAGCCGGTTTTGGCCGTTTCTAACCCAATTTTGCTCTTCTCTAAAAATCTTCAAAGCAAGTTTGGCTATTTCTAAACCATTTTTTCCCAATTGCAACCCGTTTCAAGCCATAGTTTTCCTTTTCTAACCCGGTTTTGCACATCTCTAATAAATCTGGGCCCAGTTTTAACCTTCTCTAACCCATTTTTGGGCTTCTCTACCCCTTCTTAACCGATCTTTGGCCATTTCTAACCCACTTTGAGCTATTTTTAACTCCCTTCAAGCCATTTTTGGCCATTTCTACCCGTTTTGCACCTCTCTAACTCTTTTTAACCGTTTGTGTCCATTTCTAACCCAGTTTTGCACCTCCCTAACCCTTTTTAACCAATTGTGTCCATCTCTAACCCAGTTTTGCACCTCTCTATCCCTCATAAAGCCATTTTTTCCTCTTCCTAAACCATTTTTGCCCACTTTCAACGCGTTTTAGCCATTTTTTTCCTTCTCTAAACGATTTTGTCACTTTATAACCAATTTTCAGCCTTTTTTTTCCTTTTCTAAACTGCTTTTGCCCATTTCTCACCCATTTTGAGCTATTTTTGACCATTGCTAACCTATTTTTACTCACTTCTAACTCATTTGAAGTCATTTTTAGCTATTTCTAGCCTTGTCTAACAAAGTTCTTTTCCAGTTTTAAGCCATTTTTGGCCATTTCTAACACGGTTTTGCACTTCTCTCATCACTGTTAAGCCGGTTTTGGCCGTTTCTAACCCAATTTTGCTCTTCTCTAAAAATCTTCAAAGCAAGTTTGGCTATTTCTAAACCATTTTTTCCCAATTGCAACCCGTTTCAAGCCATAGTTTTCCTTTTCTAACCCGGTTTTGCACATCTCTAATAAATCTGGGCCCAGTTTTAACCTTCTCTAACCCATTTTTGGGCTTCTCTACCCCTTCTTAACCGATCTTTGGCCATTTCTAACCCACTTTGAGCTATTTTTAACTCCCTTCAAGCCATTTTTGGCCATTTCTACCCGTTTTGCACCTCTCTAACCCTTTTTAACCATTTGTGTCCATTTCTAACCCAGTTTTGCACCTCCCTAACCCTTTTTAACCAATTGTGTCCATCTCTAACCCAGTTTTGCACCTCTCTATCCCTCATAAAGCCATTTTTTCCTCTTCCTAAACCATTTTTGCCCACTTTCAACGCGTTTTAGCCATTTTTTTCCTTCTCTAAACGATTTTGTCACTTTATAACCAATTTTCAGCCTTTTTTTTCCTTTTCTAAACTGCTTTTGCCCATTTCTCACCCATTTTGAGCTATTTTTGACCATTGCTAACCTATTTTTACTCACTTCTAACTCATTTGAAGTCATTTTTAGCTATTTCTAGCCTTGTCTAACAAAGTTCTTTTCCAGTTTTAAGCCATTTTTGGCCATTTCTAACACGGTTTTGCACTTCTCTCATCACTGTTAAGCCGGTTTTGGCCGTTTCTAACCCAATTTTGCTCTTCTCTAAAAATCTTCAAACCAAGTTTGGCTATTTCTAAACCATTTTTTCCCAATTGCAACCCGTTTCAAGCCATAGTTTTCCTTTTCTAACCCGGTTTTGCACATCTCTAATAAATCTGGGCCCAGTTTTAACCTTCTCTAACCCATTTTTGGGCTTCTCTACCCCTTCTTAACCGATCTTTGGCCATTTCTAACCCACTTTGAGCTATTTTTAACTCCCTTCAAGCCATTTTTGGCCATTTCTACCAGTTTTGCACCTCTCTAACTCTTTTTAACCATTTGTGTCCATTTCTAACCCAGTTTTGCACCTCCCTAACCCTTTTTAACCAATTGTGTCCATCTCTAACCCAGTTTTGCACCTCTCTATCCCTCATAAAGCCATTTTTTCCTCTTCCTAAACCATTTTTGCCCACTTTCAATGCGTTTTAGCCATTTTTTTCCTTCTCTAAACGATTTTGTCACTTTATAACCAATTTTCAGCCTTTTTTTTCCTTTTCTGAACTGCTTTTGCCCATTTCTCACCCATTTTGAGCTATTTTTGACCATTGCTAACCTATTTTTACTCACTTCTAACTCATTTGAAGTCATTTTTAGCTATTTCTAGCCTTGTCTAACAAAGTTCTTTTCCAGTTTTAAGCCATTTTTGGCCATTTCTAACACGGTTTTGCACTTCTCTCATCATTGTTAAGCCGGTTTTGGCCGTTTCTAACCCAATTTTGCTCTTCTCTAAAAATCTTCAAAGCAAGTTTGGCTATTTCTAAAACATTTTTTCCCAATTGCAACCCGTTTCAAGCCATAGTTTTCCTTTTCTAACCCGGTTTTGCACATCTCTAATAAATCTGGGCCCAGTTTTAACCTTCTCTAACCCATTTTTGGGCTTCTCTACCCCTTCTTAACCGATCTTTGGCCATTTCTAACCCACTTTGAGCTATTTTTAACTCCCTTCAAGCCATTTTTGGCCATTTCTACCCGTTTTGCACCTCTCTAACTCTTTTTAACCGTTTGTGTCCATTTCTAACCCAGTTTTGCACCTCCCTAACCCTTTTTAACCAATTGTGTCCATCTCTAACCCAGTTTTGCACCTCTCTATCCCTCATAAAGCCATTTTTTCCTCTTCCTAAACCATTTTTGCCCACTTTCAACGCGTTTTAGCCATTTTTTTCCTTCTCTAAACGATTTTGTCACTTTATAACCAATTTTCAGCCTTTTTTTTTCCTTTTCTAAACTGCTTTTGCCCATTTCTCACCCATTTTGAGCTATTTTTGACCATTGCTAACCTATTTTTACTCACTTCTAACTCATTTGAAGTCATTTTTAGCTATTTCTAGCCTTGTCTAACAAAGTTCTTTTCCAGTTTTAAGCCATTTTTGGCCATTTCTAACACGGTTTTGCACTTCTCTCATCATTGTTAAGCCGTTTTTGGCCGTTTCTAATCCAATTTTGCTCTTCTCTAAAAATCTTCAAACCAAGTTTGGCTATTTCTAAACCATTTTTTCCCAATTGCAACCCGTTTCAAGCCATAGTTTTCCTTTTCTAACCCGGTTTTGCACATCTCTAATAAATCTGGGCCCAGTTTTAACCTTCTCTAACCCATTTTTGGGCTTCTCTACCCCTTCTTAACCGATCTTTGGCCATTTCTAACCCACTTTGAGCTATTTTTAACTCCCTTCAAGCCATTTTTGGCCATTTCTACCAGTTTTGCACCTCTCTAACTCTTTTTAACCATTTGTGTCCATTTCTAACCCAGTTTTGCACCTCCCTAACCCTTTTTAACCAATTGTGTCCATTTCTAACCCAGTTTTGCACCTCTCTATCCCTCATAAAGCCATTTTTTCCTCTTCCTAAACCATTTTTGCCCACTTTCAATGCGTTTTAGCCATTTTTTTCCTTCTCTAAACAATTTTGTCACTTTATAACCAATTTTCAGCCTTTTTTTTCCTTTTCTAAACTGCTTTTGCCCATTTCTCACCCATTTTGAGCTATTTTTGACCATTGCTAACCTATTTTTACTCACTTCTAACTCATTTGAAGTCATTTTTAGCTATTTCTAGCCTTGTCTAACAAAGTTCTTTTCCAGTTTTAAGCCATTTTTGGCCATTTCTAACACGGTTTTGCACTTCTCTCATCATTGTTAAGCCGTTTTTGGCCGTTTCTAATCCAATTTTGCTCTTCTCTAAAAATCTTCAAACCAAGTTTGGCTATTTCTAAACCATTTTTTCCCAATTGCAACCCGTTTCAAGCCATAGTTTTCCTTTTCTAACCCGGTTTTGCACATCTCTAATAAATCTGGGCCCAGTTTTAACCTTCTCTAACCCATTTTTGGGCTTCTCTACCCCTTCTTAACCGATCTTTGGCCATTTCTAACCCACTTTGAGCTATTTTTAACTCCCTTCAAGCCATTTTTGGCCATTTCTACCCGTTTTGCACCTCTCTAACTCTTTTTAACCATTTGTGTCCATTTCTAACCCAGTTTTGCACCTCCCTAACCCTTTTTAACCAATTGTGTCCATCTCTAACCCAGTTTTGCACCTCTCTATCCCTCATAAAGCCATTTTTTCCTCTTCCTAAACCATTTTTGCCCACTTTCAATGCGTTTTAGCCATTTTTTTCCTTCTCTAAACGATTTTGTCACTTTATAACCTATTTTCAGCCTTTTTTTTTCTTTTCTAAACTGCTTTTGCCCATTTCTCACCCATTTTGAGCTATTTTTGACCATTGCTAACCTATTTTTACTCACTTCTAACTCATTTGAAGTCATTTTAAGCTATTTCTAGCCTTGTCTAACAAAGTTCTTTTCCAGTTTTAAGCCATTTTTGGCCATTTCTAACACGGTTTTGCACTTCTCTCATCATTGTTAAGCCGTTTTTGGCCGTTTCTAATCCAATTTTGCTCTTCTCTAAAAATCTTCAAACCAAGTTTGGCTATTTCTAAACCATTTTTTCCCAATTGCAACCCGTTTCAAGCCATAGTTTTCCTTTTCTAACCCGGTTTTGCACATCTCTAATAAATCTGGGCCCAGTTTTAACCTTCTCTAACCCATTTTTGGGCTTCTCTACCCCTTCTTAACCGATCTTTGGCCATTTCTAACCCACTTTGAGCTATTTTTAACTCCCTTCAAGCCATTTTTGGCCATTTCTACCCGTTTTGCACCTCTCTAACTCTTTTTAACCGTTTGTGTCCATTTCTAACCCAGTTTTGCACCTCCCTAACCCTTTTTAACCAATTGTGTCCATCTCTAACCCAGTTTTGCACCTCTCTATCCCTCATAAAGCCATTTTTTCCTCTTCCTAAACCATTTTTGCCCACTTTCAACGCGTTTTAGCCATTTTTTTCCTTCTCTAAACGATTTTGTCACTTTATAACCAATTTTCAGCCTTTTTTTTCCTTTTCTGAACTGCTTTTGCCCATTTCTCACCCATTTTGAGCTATTTTTGACCATTGCTAACCTATTTTTACTCACTTCTAACTCATTTGAAGTCATTTTTAGCTATTTCTAGCCTTGTCTAACAAAGTTCTTTTCCAGTTTTAAGCCATTTTTGGCCATTTCTAACACGGTTTTGCACTTCTCTCATCATTGTTAAGCCGGTTTTGGCCGTTTCTAACCCAATTTTGCTCTTCTCTAAAAATCTTCAAACCAAGTTTGGCTATTTCTAAACCATTTTTTCCCAATTGCAACCCGTTTCAAGCCATAGTTTTCCTTTTCTAACCCGGTTTTGCACATCTCTAATAAATCTGGGCCCAGTTTTAACCTTCTCTAACCCATTTTTGGGCTTCTCTACCCCTTCTTAACCGATCTTTGGCCATTTCTAACCCACTTTGAGCTATTTTTAACTCCCTTCAAGCCATTTTTGGCCATTTCTACCCGTTTTGCACCTCTCTAACCCTTTTTAACCATTTGTGTCCATTTCTAACCCAGTTTTGCACCTCCCTAACCCTTTTTAACCAATTGTGTCCATCTCTAACCCAGTTTTGCACCTCTCTATCCCTCATAAAGCCATTTTTTCCTCTTCCTAAACCATTTTTGCCCACTTTCAATGCGTTTTAGCCATTTTTTTCCTTCTCTAAACGATTTTGTCACTTTATAACCAATTTTCAGCCTTTTTTTTCCTTTTCTGAACTGCTTTTGCCCATTTCTCACCCATTTTGAGCTATTTTTGACCATTGCTAACCTATTTTTACTCACTTCTAACTCATTTGAAGTCATTTTTAGCTATTTCTAGCCTTGTCTAACAAAGTTCTTTTCCAGTTTTAAGCCATTTTTGGCCATTTCTAACACGGTTTTGCACTTCTCTCATCATTGTTAAGCCGTTTTTGGCCGTTTCTAATCCAATTTTGCTCTTCTCTAAAAATCTTCAAACCAAGTTTGGCTATTTCTAAACCATTTTTTCCCAATTGCAACCCGTTTCAAGCCATAGTTTTCCTTTTCTAACCCGGTTTTGCACATCTCTAATAAATCTGGGCCCAGTTTTAACCTTCTCTAACCCATTTTTGGGCTTCTCTACCCCTTCTTAACCGATCTTTGGCCATTTCTAACCCACTTTGAGCTATTTTTAACTCCCTTCAAGCCATTTTTGTCCATTTCTACCCGTTTTGCACCTCCCTAACCCTTTTTAACCAATTGTGTCCATTTCTAACCCAGTTTTGCACCTCCCTAACCCTTTTTAACCAATTGTGTCCATCTCTAACCCAGTTTTGCACCTCTCTATCCCTCATAAAGCCATTTTTTCCTCTTCCTAAACCATTTTTGCCCACTTTCAACGCGTTTTAGCCATTTTTTTCCTTCTCTAAACAATTTTGTCACTTTATAACCAATTTTCAGCCTTTTTTTTTCCTTTTCTAAACTGCTTTTGCCCATTTCTCACCCATTTTGAGCTATTTTTGACCATTGCTAACCTATTTTTACTCACTTCTAACTCATTTGAAGTCATTTTTAGCTATTTCTAGCCTTGTCTAACAAAGTTCTTTTCCAGTTTTAAGCCATTTTTGGCCATTTCTAACACGGTTTTGCACTTCTCTCATCATTGTTAAGCCGTTTTTGGCCGTTTCTAATCCAATTTTGCTCTTCTCTAAAAATCTTCAAACCAAGTTTGGCTATTTCTAAACCATTTTTTCCCAATTGCAACCCGTTTCAAGCCATAGTTTTCCTTTTCTAACCCGGTTTTGCACATCTCTAATAAATCTGGGCCCAGTTTTAACCTTCTCTAACCCATTTTTGGGCTTCTCTACCCCTTCTTAACCGATCTTTGGCCATTTCTAACCCACTTTGAGCTATTTTTAACTCCCTTCAAGCCATTTTTGGCCATTTCTACCCGTTTTGCACCTCTCTAACTCTTTTTAACCATTTGTGTCCATTTCTAACCCAGTTTTGCACCTCCCTAACCCTTTTTAACCAATTGTGTCCATCTCTAACCCAGTTTTGCACCTCTCTATCCCTCATAAAGCCATTTTTTCCTCTTCCTAAACCATTTTTGCCCACTTTCAATGCGTTTTAGCCATTTTTTTCCTTCTCTAAACGATTTTGTCACTTTATAACCAATTTTCAGCCTTTTTTTTCCTTTTCTAAACTGCTTTTGCCCATTTCTCACCCATTTTGAGCTATTTTTGACCATTGCTAACCTATTTTTACTCACTTCTAACTCATTTGAAGTCATTTTTAGCTATTTCTAGCCTTGTCTAACAAAGTTCTTTTCCAGTTTTAAGCCATTTTTGGCCATTTCTAACACGGTTTTGCACTTCTCTCATCATTGTTAAGCCGTTTTTGGCCGTTTCTAACCCAATTTTGCTCTTCTCTAAAAATCTTCAAACCAAGTTTGGCTATTTCTAAACCATTTTTTCCCAATTGCAACCCGTTTCAAGCCATAGTTTTCCTTTTCTAACCCGGTTTTGCACATCTCTAATAAATCTGGGCCCAGTTTTAACCTTCTCTAACCCATTTTTGGGCTTCTCTACCCCTTCTTAACCGATCTTTGGCCATTTCTAACCCACTTTGAGCTATTTTTAACTCCCTTCAAGCCATTTTTGGCCATTTCTAACACGGTTTTGCACCTCTCTAACTCTTTTTAACCATTTGTGTCCATTTCTAACCCAGTTTTGCACCTCCCTAACCCTTTTTAACCAATTGTGTCCATCTCTAACCCAGTTTTGCACCTCTCTATCCCTCATAAAGCCATTTTTTCCTCTTCCTAAACCATTTTTGCCCACTTTCCACGCGTTTTAGCCATTTTTTTCCTTCTCTAAACAATTTTGTCACTTTATAACCAATTTTCAGCCTTTTTTTTCCTTTTCTGAACTGCTTTTGCCCATTTCTCACCCATTTTGAGCTATTTTTGACCATTGCTAACCTATTTTTACTCACTTCTAACTCATTTGAAGTCATTTTTAGCTATTTCTAGCCTTGTCTAACAAAGTTCTTTTCCAGTTTTAAGCCATTTTTGGCCATTTCTAACACGGTTTTGCACTTCTCTCATCATTGTTAAGCCGGTTTTGGCCGTTTCTAACCCAATTTTGCTCTTCTCTAAAAATCTTCAAACCAAGTTTGGCTATTTCTAAACCATTTTTTCCCAATTGCAACCCGTTTCAAGCCATAGTTTTCCTTTTCTAACCCGGTTTTGCACATCTCTAATAAATCTGGGCCCAGTTTTAACCTTCTCTAACCCATTTTTGGGCTTCTCTACCCCTTCTTAACCGATCTTTGGCCATTTCTAACCCACTTTGAGCTATTTTTAACTCCCTTCAAGCCATTTTTGGCCATTTCTACCCGTTTTGCACCTCTCTAACTCTTTTTAACCATTTGTGTCCATTTCTAACCCAGTTTTGCACCTCCCTAACCCTTTTTAACCAATTGTGTCCATCTCTAACCCAGTTTTGCACCTCTCTATCCCTCATAAAGCCATTTTTTTCCTTCTCTAAACGATTTTTGCCCACTTTCAATGCGTTTTAGCCATTTTTTTCCTTCTCTAAACGATTTTGTCACTTTATAACCAATTTTCAGCCTTTTTTTTCCTTTTCTGAACTGCTTTTGCCCATTTCTCACCCATTTTGAGCTATTTTTGACCATTGCTAACCTATTTTTACTCACTTCTAACTCATTTGAAGTCATTTTTAGCTATTTCTAGCCTTGTCTAACAAAGTTCTTTTCCAGTTTTAAGCCATTTTTGGCCATTTCTAACACGGTTTTGCACTTCTCTCATCATTGTTAAGCCGGTTTTGGCCGTTTCTAACCCAATTTTGCTCTTCTCTAAAAATCTTCAAAGCAAGTTTGGCTATTTCTAAACCATTTTTTCCCAATTGCAACCCGTTTCAAGCCATAGTTTTCCTTTTCTAACCCGGTTTTGCACATCTCTAATAAATCTGGGCCCAGTTTTAACCTTCTCTAACCCATTTTTGGGCTTCTCTACCCCTTCTTAACCGATCTTTGGCCATTTCTAACCCACTTTGAGCTATTTTTAACTCCCTTCAAGCCATTTGTGTCCATTTCTAACCCAGTTTTGCACCTCCCTAACCCTTTTTAACCAATTGTGTCCATTTCTAACCCAGTTTTGCACCTCCCTAACCCTTTTTAACCAATTGTGTCCATCTCTAACCCAGTTTTGCACCTCTCTATCCCTCATAAAGCCATTTTTTCCTCTTCCTAAACCATTTTTGCCCACTTTCAATGCGTTTTAGCCATTTTTTTCCTTCTCTAAACGATTTTGTCACTTTATAACCAATTTTCAGCCTTTTTTTTCCTTTTCTGAACTGCTTTTGCCCATTTCTCACCCATTTTGAGCTATTTTTGACCATTGCTAACCTATTTTTACTCACTTCTAACTCATTTGAAGTCATTTTTAGCTATTTCTAGCCTTGTCTAACAAAGTTCTTTTCCAGTTTTAAGCCATTTTTGGCCATTTCTAACACGGTTTTGCACTTCTCTCATCATTGTTAAGCCGGTTTTGGCCGTTTCTAACCCAATTTTGCTCTTCTCTAAAAACCTTCAAACCAAGTTTGGCTATTTCTAAACCATTTTTTCCCAATTGCAACCCGTTTCAAGCCATAGTTTTCCTTTTCTAACCCGGTTTTGCACATCTCTAATAAATCTGGGCCCAGTTTTAACCTTCTCTAACCCATTTTTGGGCTTCTCTACCCCTTCTTAACCGATCTTTGGCCATTTCTAACCCACTTTGAGCTATTTTTAACTCCCTTCAAGCCATTTTTGGCCATTTCTACCCGTTTTGCACCTCTCTAACTCTTTTTAACCATTTGTGTCCATTTCTAACCCAGTTTTGCACCTCCCTAACCCTTTTTAACCAATTGTGTCCATCTCTAACCCAGTTTTGCACCTCTCTATCCCTCATAAAGCCATTTTTTCCTCTTCCTAAACCATTTTTGCCCACTTTCAATGCGTTTTAGCCATTTTTTTCCTTCTCTAAACTATTTTGTCACTTTATAACCAATTTTCAGCCTTTTTTTTCCTTTTCTAAACTGCTTTTGCCCATTTCTCACCCATTTTGAGCTATTTTTGACCATTGCTAACCTATTTTTACTCACTTCTAACTCATTTGAAGTCATTTTTAGCTATTTCTAGCCTTGTCTAACAAAGTTCTTTTCCAGTTTTAAGCCATTTTTGGCCATTTCTAACACGGTTTTGCACTTCTCTCATCATTGTTAAGCCGGTTTTGGCCGTTTCTAACCCAATTTTGCTCTTCTCTAAAAATCTTCAAACCAAGTTTGGCTATTTCTAAACCATTTTTTCCCAATTGCAACCCGTTTCAAGCCATAGTTTTCCTTTTCTAACCCGGTTTTGCACATCTCTAATAAATCTGGGCCCAGTTTTAACCTTCTCTAACCCATTTTTGGGCTTCTCTACCCCTTCTTAACCGATCTTTGGCCATTTCTAACCCACTTTGAGCTATTTTTAACTCCCTTCAAGCCATTTGTGTCCATTTCTAACCCAGTTTTGCACCTCTCTAACCCTTTTTAACCATTTGTGTCCATTTCTAACCCAGTTTTGCACCTCCCTAACCCTTTTTAACCAATTGTGTCCATCTCTAACCCAGTTTTGCACCTCTCTATCCCTCATAAAGCCATTTTTTCCTCTTCCTAAACCATTTTTGCCCACTTTCAATGCGTTTTAGCCATTTTTTTCCTTCTCTAAACGATTTTGTCACTTTATAACCAATTTTCAGCCTTTTTTTTCCTTTTCTGAACTGCTTTTGCCCATTTCTCACCCATTTTGAGCTATTTTTGACCATTGCTAACCTATTTTTACTCACTTCTAACTCATTTGAAGTCATTTTTAGCTATTTCTAGCCTTGTCTAACAAAGTTCTTTTCCAGTTTTAAGCCATTTTTGGCCATTTCTAACATGGTTTTGCACTTCTCTCATCATTGTTAAGCCGGTTTTGGCCGTTTCTAACCCAATTTTGCTCTTCTCTAAAAATCTTCAAACCAAGTTTGGCTATTTCTAAACCATTTTTTCCCAATTGCAACCCGTTTCAAGCCATAGTTTTCCTTTTCTAACCCGGTTTTGCACATCTCTAATAAATCTGGGCCCAGTTTTAACCTTCTCTAACCCATTTTTGGGCTTCTCTACCCCTTCTTAACCGATCTTTGGCCATTTCTAACCCACTTTGAGCTATTTTTAACTCCCTTCAAGCCATTTTTGGCCATTTCTACCCGTTTTGCACCTCTCTAACTCTTTTTAACCATTTGTGTCCATTTCTAACCCAGTTTTGCACCTCCCTAACCCTTTTTAACCAATTGTGTCCATCTCTAACCCAGTTTTGCACCTCTCTATCCCTCATAAAGCCATTTTTTCCTCTTCCTAAACCATTTTTGCCCACTTTCAATGCGTTTTAGCCATTTTTTTCCTTCTCTAAACGATTTTGTCACTTTATAACCAATTTTCAGCCTTTTTTTTCCTTTTCTAAACTGCTTTTGCCCATTTCTCACCCATTTTGAGCTATTTTTGACCATTGCTAACCTATTTTTACTCACTTCTAACTCATTTGAAGTCATTTTTAGCTATTTCTAGCCTTGTCTAACAAAGTTCTTTTCCAGTTTTAAGCCATTTTTGGCCATTTCTAACACGGTTTTGCACTTCTCTCATCATTGTTAAGCCGGTTTTGGCCGTTTCTAACCCAATTTTGCTCTTCTCTAAAAATCTTCAAACCAAGTTTGGCTATTTCTAAACCATTTTTTCCCAATTGCAACCCGTTTCAAGCCATAGTTTTCCTTTTCTAACCCGGTTTTGCACATCTCTAATAAATCTGGGCCCAGTTTTAACCTTCTCTAACCCATTTTTGGGCTTCTCTACCCCTTCTTAACCGATCTTTGGCCATTTCTAACCCACTTTGAGCTATTTTTAACTCCCTTCAAGCCATTTTTGGCCATTTCTACCAGTTTTGCACCTCTCTAACCCTTTTTAACCATTTGTGTCCATTTCTAACCCAGTTTTGCACCTCCCTAACCCTTTTTAACCAATTGTGTCCATCTCTAACCCAGTTTTGCACCTCTCTATCCCTCATAAAGCCATTTTTTCCTCTTCCTAAACCATTTTTGCCCACTTTCCACGCGTTTTAGCCATTTTTTTCCTTCTCTAAACGATTTTGTCACTTTATAACCAATTTTCAGCCTTTTTTTTCCTTTTCTGAACTGCTTTTGCCCATTTCTCACCCATTTTGAGCTATTTTTGACCATTGCTAACCTATTTTTACTCACTTCTAACTCATTTGAAGTCATTTTTAGCTATTTCTAGCCTTGTCTAACAAAGTTCTTTTCCAGTTTTAAGCCATTTTTGGCCATTTCTAACACGGTTTTGCACTTCTCTCATCATTGTTAAGCCGTTTTTGGCCGTTTCTAACCCAATTTTGCTCTTCTCTAAAAATCTTCAAACCAAGTTTGGCTATTTCTAAACCATTTTTTCCCAATTGCAACCCGTTTCAAGCCATAGTTTTCCTTTTCTAACCCGGTTTTGCACATCTCTAATAAATCTGGGCCCAGTTTTAACCTTCTCTAACCCATTTTTGGGCTTCTCTACCCCTTCTTAACCGATCTTTGGCCATTTCTAACCCACTTTGAGCTATTTTTAACTCCCTTCAAGCCATTTTTGGCCATTTCTACCCGTTTTGCACCTCTCTAACCCTTTTTAACCATTTGTGTCCATTTCTAACCCAGTTTTGCACCTCCCTAACCCTTTTTAACCAATTGTGTCCATCTCTAACCCAGTTTTGCACCTCTCTATCCCTCATAAAGCCATTTTTTCCTCTTCCTAAACCATTTTTGCCCGCTTTCAACGCGTTTTAGCCATTTTTTTCCTTCTCTAAACAATTTTGTCACTTTATAACCAATTTTCAGCCTTTTTTTTCCTTTTCTAAACTGCTTTTGCCCATTTCTCACCCATTTTGAGCTATTTTTGACCATTGCTAACCTATTTTTACTCACTTCTAACTCATTTGAAGTCATTTTTAGCTATTTCTAGCCTTGTCTAACAAAGTTCTTTTCCAGTTTTAAGCCATTTTTGGCCATTTCTAACACGGTTTTGCACTTCTCTCATCATTGTTAAGCCGGTTTTGGCCGTTTCTAACCCAATTTTGCTCTTCTCTAAAAATCTTCAAACCAAGTTTGGCTATTTCTAAACCATTTTTTCCCAATTGCAACCCGTTTCAAGCCATAGTTTTCCTTTTCTAACCCGGTTTTGCACATCTCTAATAAATCTGGGCCCAGTTTTAACCTTCTCTAACCCATTTTTGGGCTTCTCTACCCCTTCTTAACCGATCTTTGGCCATTTCTAACCCACTTTGAGCTATTTTTAACTCCCTTCAAGCCATTTTTGGCCATTTCTAACCCAGTTTTGCACCTCTCTAACTCTTTTTAACCATTTGTGTCCATTTCTAACCCAGTTTTGCACCTCCCTAACCCTTTTTAACCAATTGTGTCCATCTCTAACCCAGTTTTGCACCTCTCTATCCCTCATAAAGCCATTTTTTCCTCTTCCTAAACCATTTTTGCCCACTTTCAATGCGTTTTAGCCATTTTTTTCCTTCTCTAAACGATTTTGTCACTTTATAACCAATTTTCAGCCTTTTTTTTCCTTTTCTAAACTGCTTTTGCCCATTTCTCACCCATTTTGAGCTATTTTTGACCATTGCTAACCTATTTTTACTCACTTCTAACTCATTTGAAGTCATTTTAAGCTATTTCTAGCCTTGTCTAACAAAGTTCTTTTCCAGTTTTAAGCCATTTTTGGCCATTTCTAACACGGTTTTGCACTTCTCTCATCATTGTTAAGCCGGTTTTGGCCGTTTCTAACCCAATTTTGCTCTTCTCTAAAAATCTTCAAACAAAGTTTGGCTATTTCTAAACAATTTTTTCCCAATTGCAACCCGTTTCAAGCCATAGTTTTCCTTTTCTAACCCGGTTTTGCACATCTCTAATAAATCTGGGCCCAGTTTTAACCTTCTCTAACCCATTTTTGGGCTTCTCTACCCCTTCTTAACCGATCTTTGGCCATTTCTAACCCACTTTGAGCTATTTTTAACTCCCTTCAAGCCATTTTTGGCCATTTCTACCCGTTTTGCACCTCTCTAACCCTTTTTAACCATTTGTGTCCATTTCTAACCCAGTTTTGCACCTCCCTAACCCTTTTTAACCAATTGTGTCCATCTCTAACCCAGTTTTGCACCTCTCTATCCCTCATAAAGCCATTTTTTCCTCTTCCTAAACCATTTTTGCCCACTTTCAATGCGTTTTAGCCATTTTTTTCCTTCTCTAAACGATTTTGTCACTTTATAACCAATTTTCAGCCTTTTTTTTTCCTTTTCTGAACTGCTTTTGCCCATTTCTCACCCATTTTGAGCTATTTTTGACCATTGCTAACCTATTTTTACTCACTTCTAACTCATTTGAAGTCATTTTTAGCTATTTCTAGCCTTGTCTAACAAAGTTCTTTTCCAGTTTTAAGCCATTTTTGGCCATTTCTAACACGGTTTTGCACTTCTCTCATCATTGTTAAGCCGGTTTTGGCCGTTTCTAACCCAATTTTGCTCTTCTCTAAAAATCTTCAAACCAAGTTTGGCTATTTCTAAACCATTTTTTCCCAATTGCAACCCGTTTCAAGCCATAGTTTTCCTTTTCTAACCCGGTTTTGCACATCTCTAATAAATCTGGGCCCAGTTTTAACCTTCTCTAACCCATTTTTGGGCTTCTCTACCCCTTCTTAACCGATCTTTGGCCATTTCTAACCCACTTTGAGCTATTTTTAACTCCCTTCAAGCCATTTTTGGCCATTTCTAACCCAGTTTTGCACCTCCCTAACCCTTTTTAACCATTTGTGTCCATTTCTAACCCAGTTTTGCACCTCCCTAACCCTTTTTAACCAATTGTGTCCATCTCTAACCCAGTTTTGCACCTCTCTATCCCTCATAAAGCCATTTTTTCCTCTTCCTAAACCATTTTTGCCCGCTTTCAATGCGTTTTAGCCATTTTTTTCCTTCTCTAAACAATTTTGTCACTTTATAACCAATTTTCAGCCTTTTTTTTCCTTTTCTAAACTGCTTTTGCCCATTTCTCACCCATTTTGAGCTATTTTTGACCATTGCTAACCTATTTTTACTCACTTCTAACTCATTTGAAGTCATTTTTAGCTATTTCTAGCCTTGTCTAACAAAGTTCTTTTCCAGTTTTAAGCCATTTTTGGCCATTTCTAACACGGTTTTGCACTTCTCTCATCATTGTTAAGCCGGTTTTGGCCGTTTCTAACCCAATTTTGCTCTTCTCTAAAAATCTTCAAAGCAAGTTTGGCTATTTCTAAACCATTTTTTCCCAATTGCAACCCGTTTCAAGCCATAGTTTTCCTTTTCTAACCCGGTTTTGCACATCTCTAATAAATCTGGGCCCAGTTTTAACCTTCTCTAACCCATTTTTGGGCTTCTCTACCCCTTCTTAACCGATCTTTGGCCATTTCTAACCCACTTTGAGCTATTTTTAACTCCCTTCAAGCCATTTTTGGCCATTTCTACCCGTTTTGCACCTCTCTAACCCTTTTTAACCATTTGTGTCCATTTCTAACCCAGTTTTGCACCTCCCTAACCCTTTTTAACCAATTGTGTCCATCTCTAACCCAGTTTTGCACCTCTCTATCCCTCATAAAGCCATTTTTTCCTCTTCCTAAACCATTTTTGCCCACTTTCAATGCGTTTTAGCCATTTTTTTCCTTCTCTAAACGATTTTGTCACTTTATAACCAATTTTCAGCCTTTTTTTTCCTTTTCTAAACTGCTTTTGCCCATTTCTCACCCATTTTGAGCTATTTTTGACCATTGCTAACCTATTTTTACTCACTTCTAACTCATTTGAAGTCATTTTTAGCTATTTCTAGCCTTGTCTAACAAAGTTCTTTTCCAGTTTTAAGCCATTTTTGGCCATTTCTAACACGGTTTTGCACTTCTCTCATCATTGTTAAGCCGGTTTTGGCCGTTTCTAACCCAATTTTGCTCTTCTCTAAAAATCTTCAAACCAAGTTTGGCTATTTCTAAACCATTTTTTCCCAATTGCAACCCGTTTCAAGCCATAGTTTTCCTTTTCTAACCCGGTTTTGCACATCTCTAATAAATCTGGGCCCAGTTTTAACCTTCTCTAACCCATTTTTGGGCTTCTCTACCCCTTCTTAACCGATCTTTGGCCATTTCTAACCCACTTTGAGCTATTTTTAACTCCCTTCAAGCCATTTGTGTCCATTTCTACCCGTTTTGCACCTCTCTAACCCTTTTTAACCAATTGTGTCCATTTCTAACCCAGTTTTGCACCTCCCTAACCCTTTTTAACCAATTGTGTCCATCTCTAACCCAGTTTTGCACCTCTCTATCCCTCATAAAGCCATTTTTTCCTCTTCCTAAACCATTTTTGCCCACTTTCAATGTGTTTTAGCCATTTTTTTCCTTCTCTAAACGATTTTGTCACTTTATAACCAATTTTCAGCCTTTTTTTTCCTTTTCTAAACTGCTTTTGCCCATTTCTCACCCATTTTGAGCTATTTTTGACCATTGCTAACCTATTTTTACTCACTTCTAACTCATTTGAAGTCATTTTTAGCTATTTCTAGCCTTGTCTAACAAAGTTCTTTTCCAGTTTTAAGCCATTTTTGGCCATTTCTAACACGGTTTTGCACTTCTCTCATCATTGTTAAGCCGGTTTTGGCCGTTTCTAACCCAATTTTGCTCTTCTCTAAAAATCTTCAAACCAAGTTTGGCTATTTCTAAACCATTTTTTCCCAATTGCAACCCGTTTCAAGCCATAGTTTTCCTTTTCTAACCCGGTTTTGCACATCTCTAATAAATCTGGGCCCAGTTTTAACCTTCTCTAACCCATTTTTGGGCTTCTCTACCCCTTCTTAACCGATCTTTGGCCATTTCTAACCCACTTTGAGCTATTTTTAACTCCCTTCAAGCCATTTGTGTCCATTTCTAACCCAGTTTTGCACCTCCCTAACCCTTTTTAACCAATTGTGTCCATTTCTAACCCAGTTTTGCACCTCCCTAACCCTTTTTAACCAATTGTGTCCATCTCTAACCCAGTTTTGCACCTCTCTATCCCTCATAAAGCCATTTTTTCCTCTTCCTAAACCATTTTTGCCCACTTTCAATGCGTTTTAGCCATTTTTTTCCTTCTCTAAACGATTTTGTCACTTTATAACCAATTTTCAGCCTTTTTTTTCCTTTTCTAAACTGCTTTTGCCCATTTCTCACCCATTTTGAGCTATTTTTGACCATTGCTAACCTATTTTTACTCACTTCTAACTCATTTGAAGTCATTTTTAGCTATTTCTAGCCTTGTCTAACAAAGTTCTTTTCCAGTTTTAAGCCATTTTTGGCCATTTCTAACACGGTTTTGCACTTCTCTCATCACTGTTAAGCCGGTTTTGGCCGTTTCTAACCCAATTTTGCTCTTCTCTAAGAATCTTCAAAGCAAGTTTGGCTATTTCTAAACCATTTTTTCCCAATTGCAACCCGTTTCAAGCCATAGTTTTCCTTTTCTAACCCGGTTTTGCACATCTCTAATAAATCTGGGCCCAGTTTTAACCTTCTCTAACCCATTTTTGGGCTTCTCTACCCCTTCTTAACCGATCTTTGGCCATTTCTAACCCACTTTGAGCTATTTTTAACTCCCTTCAAGCCATTTTTGGCCATTTCTACCCGTTTTGCACCTCTCTAACTCTTTTTAACCGTTTGTGTCCATTTCTAACCCAGTTTTGCACCTCCCTAACCCTTTTTAACCAATTGTGTCCATCTCTAACCCAGTTTTGCACCTCTCTATCCCTCATAAAGCCATTTTTTCCTCTTCCTAAACCATTTTTGCCCACTTTCAATGCGTTTTAGCCATTTTTTTCCTTCTCTAAACGATTTTGTCACTTTATAACCAATTTTCAGCCTTTTTTTTCCTTTTCTAAACTGCTTTTGCCCATTTCTCACCCATTTTGAGCTATTTTTGACCATTGCTAACCTATTTTTACTCACTTCTAACTCATTTGAAGTCATTTTTAGCTATTTCTAGCCTTGTCTAACAAAGTTCTTTTCCAGTTTTAAGCCATTTTTGGCCATTTCTAACACGGTTTTGCACTTCTCTCATCATTGTTAAGCCGGTTTTGGCCGTTTCTAACCCAATTTTGCTCTTCTCTAAAAATCTTCAAAGCAAGTTTGGCTATTTCTAAACCATTTTTTCCCAATTGCAACCCGTTTCAAGCCATAGTTTTCCTTTTCTAACCCGGTTTTGCACATCTCTAATAAATCTGGGCCCAGTTTTAACCTTCTCTAACCCATTTTTGGGCTTCTCTACCCCTTCTTAACCGATCTTTGGCCATTTCTAACCCACTTTGAGCTATTTTTAACTCCCTTCAAGCCATTTTTGGCCATTTCTACCCGTTTTGCACCTCTCTAACCCTTTTTAACCATTTGTGTCCATTTCTAACCCAGTTTTGCACCTCCCTAACCCTTTTTAACCAATTGTGTCCATCTCTAACCCAGTTTTGCACCTCTCTATCCCTCATAAAGCCATTTTTTCCTCTTCCTAAACCATTTTTGCCCGCTTTCAATGCGTTTTAGCCATTTTTTTCCTTCTCTAAACAATTTTGTCACTTTATAACCTATTTTCAGCCTTTTTTTTTCTTTTCTAAACTGCTTTTGCCCATTTCTCACCCATTTTGAGCTATTTTTGACCATTGCTAACCTATTTTTACTCACTTCTAACTCATTTGAAGTCATTTTAAGCTATTTCTAGCCTTGTCTAACAAAGTTCTTTTCCAGTTTTAAGCCATTTTTGGCCATTTCTAACACGGTTTTGCACTTCTCTCATCACTGTTAAGCCGGTTTTGGCCGTTTCTAACCCAATTTTGCTCTTCTCTAAAAATCTTCAAAGCAAGTTTGGCTATTTCTAAACCATTTTTTCCCAATTGCAACCCGTTTCAAGCCATAGTTTTCCTTTTCTAACCCGGTTTTGCACATCTCTAATAAATCTGGGCCCAGTTTTAACCTTCTCTAACCCATTTTTGGGCTTCTCTACCCCTTCTTAACCGATCTTTGGCCATTTCTAACCCACTTTGAGCTATTTTTAACTCCCTTCAAGCCATTTTTGGCCATTTCTACCCGTTTTGCACCTCTCTAACATTTTTAACCATTTGTGTCCATTTCTAACCCAGTTTTGCACCTCCCTAACCCTTTTTAACCAATTGTGTCCATCTCTAACCCAGTTTTGCACCTCTCTATCCCTCATAAAGCCATTTTTTCCTCTTCCTAAACCATTTTTGCCCACTTTCAATGCGTTTTAGCCATTTTTTTCCTTCTCTAAACGATTTTGTCACTTTATAACCAATTTTCAGCCTTTTTTTTCCTTTTCTAAACTGCTTTTGCCCATTTCTCACCCATTTTGAGCTATTTTTGACCATTGCTAACCTATTTTTACTCACTTCTAACTCATTTGAAGTCATTTTTAGCTATTTCTAGCCTTGTCTAACAAAGTTCTTTTCCAGTTTTAAGCCATTTTTGGCCATTTCTAACACGGTTTTGCACTTCTCTCATCACTGTTAAGCCGGTTTTGGCCGTTTCTAACCCAATTTTGCTCTTCTCTAAAAATCTTCAAAGCAAGTTTGGCTATTTCTAAACCATTTTTTCCCAATTGCAACCCGTTTCAAGCCATAGTTTTCCTTTTCTAACCCGGTTTTGCACATCTCTAATAAATCTGGGCCCAGTTTTAACCTTCTCTAACCCATTTTTGGGCTTCTCTACCCCTTCTTAACCGATCTTTGGCCATTTCTAACCCACTTTGAGCTATTTTTAACTCCCTTCAAGCCATTTTTGGCCATTTCTACCCGTTTTGCACCTCTCTAACTCTTTTTAACCGTTTGTGTCCATTTCTAACCCAGTTTTGCACCTCCCTAACCCTTTTTAACCAATTGTGTCCATCTCTAACCCAGTTTTGCACCTCTCTATCCCTCATAAAGCCATTTTTTCCTCTTCCTAAACCATTTTTGCCCACTTTCAATGCGTTTTAGCCATTTTTTTCCTTCTCTAAACAATTTTGTCACTTTATAACCAATTTTCAGCCTTTTTTTCCTTTTCTAAACTGCTTTTGCCCATTTCTCACCCATTTTGAGCTATTTTTGACCATTGCTAACCTATTTTTACTCACTTCTAACTCATTTGAAGTCATTTTTAGCTATTTCTAGCCTTGTCTAACAAAGTTCTTTTCCAGTTTTAAGCCATTTTTGGCCATTTCTAACACGGTTTTGCACTTCTCTCATCATTGTTAAGCCGGTTTTGGCCGTTTCTAACCCAATTTTGCTCTTCTCTAAAAATCTTCAAAGCAAGTTTGGCTATTTCTAAACCATTTTTTCCCAATTGCAACCCATTTCAAGCCATAGTTTTCCTTTTCTAACCCGGTTTTGCACATCTCTAATAAATCTGGGCCCAGTTTTAACCTTCTCTAACCCATTTTTGGGCTTCTCTACCCCTTCTTAACCGATCTTTGGCCATTTCTAACCCACTTTGAGCTATTTTTAACTCCCTTCAAGCCATTTTTGGCCATTTCTACCCGTTTTGCACCTCTCTAACTCTTTTTAACCATTTGTGTCCATTTCTAACCCAGTTTTGCACCTCCCTAACCCTTTTTAACCAATTGTGTCCATCTCTAACCCAGTTTTGCACCTCTCTATCCCTCATAAAGCCATTTTTTCCTCTTCCTAAACCATTTTTGCCCACTTTCAATGCGTTTTAGCCATTTTTTTCCTTCTCTAAACGATTTTGTCACTTTATAACCAATTTTCAGCCTTTTTTTTCCTTTTCTAAACTGCTTTTGCCCATTTCTCACCCATTTTGAGCTATTTTTGACCATTGCTAACCTATTTTTACTCACTTCTAACTCATTTGAAGTCATTTTTAGCTATTTCTAGCCTTGTCTAACAAAGTTCTTTTCCAGTTTTAAGCCATTTTTGGCCATTTCTAACACGGTTTTGCACTTCTCTCATCACTGTTAAGCCGGTTTTGGCCGTTTCTAACCCAATTTTGCTCTTCTCTAAAAATCTTCAAAGCAAGTTTGGCTATTTCTAAACCATTTTTTCCCAATTGCAACCCGTTTCAAGCCATAGTTTTCCTTTTCTAACCCGGTTTTGCACATCTCTAATAAATCTGGGCCCAGTTTTAACCTTCTCTAACCCATTTTTGGGCTTCTCTACCCCTTCTTAACCGATCTTTGGCCATTTCTAACCCACTTTGAGCTATTTTTAACTCCCTTCAAGCCATTTTTGGCCATTTCTACCCGTTTTGCACCTCTCTAACTCTTTTTAACCATTTGTGTCCATTTCTAACCCAGTTTTGCACCTCCCTAACCCTTTTTAACCAATTGTGTCCATCTCTAACCCAGTTTTGCACCTCTCTATCCCTCATAAAGCCATTTTTTCCTCTTCCTAAACCATTTTTGCCCACTTTCAATGCGTTTTAGCCATTTTTTTCCTTCTCTAAACGATTTTGTCACTTTATAACCAATTTTCAGCCTTTTTTTTCCTTTTCTAAACTGCTTTTGCCCATTTCTCACCCATTTTGAGCTATTTTTGACCATTGCTAACCTATTTTTACTCACTTCTAACTCATTTGAAGTCATTTTAAGCTATTTCTAGCCTTGTCTAACAAAGTTCTTTTCCAGTTTTAAGCCATTTTTGGCCATTTCTAACACGGTTTTGCACTTCTCTCATCATTGTTAAGCCGTTTTTGGCTGTTTCTAATCCAATTTTGCTCTTCTCTAAAAATCTTCAAAGCAAGTTTGGCTATTTCTAAACCATTTTTTCCCAATTGCAACCCGTTTCAAGCCATAGTTTTCCTTTTCTAACCCGGTTTTGCACATCTCTAATAAATCTGGGCCCAGTTTTAACCTTCTCTAACCCATTTTTGGGCTTCTCTACCCCTTCTTAACCGATCTTTGGCCATTTCTAACCCACTTTGAGCTATTTTTAACTCCCTTCAAGCCATTTTTGGCCATTTCTACCCGTTTTGCACCTCTCTAACTCTTTTTAACCATTTGTGTCCATTTCTAACCCAGTTTTGCACCTCCCTAACCCTTTTTAACCAATTGTGTCCATCTCTAACCCAGTTTTGCACCTCTCTATCCCTCATAAAGCCATTTTTTCCTCTTCCTAAACCATTTTTGCCCACTTTCAATGCGTTTTAGCCATTTTTTTCCTTCTCTAAACGATTTTGTCACTTTATAACCAATTTTCAGCCTTTTTTTTTCTTTTCTAAACTGCTTTTGCCCATTTCTCACCCATTTTGAGCTATTTTTGACCATTGCTAACCTATTTTTACTCACTTCTAACTCATTTGAAGTCATTTTAAGCTATTTCTAGCCTTGTCTAACAAAGTTCTTTTCCAGTTTTAAGCCATTTTTGGCCATTTCTAACACGGTTTTGCACTTCTCTCATCATTGTTAAGCCGGTTTTGGCCGTTTCTAACCCAATTTTGCTCTTCTCTAAAAATCTTCAAAGCAAGTTTGGCTATTTCTAAACCATTTTTTCCCAATTGCAACCCGTTTCAAGCCATAGTTTTCCTTTTCTAACCCGGTTTTGCACATCTCTAATAAATCTGGGCCCAGTTTTAACCTTCTCTAACCCATTTTTGGGCTTCTCTACCCCTTCTTAACCGATCTTTGGCCATTTCTAACCCACTTTGAGCTATTTTTAACTCCCTTCAAGCCATTTTTGGCCATTTCTACCCGTTTTGCACCTCTCTAACTCTTTTTAAACATTTGTGTCCATTTCTAACCCAGTTTTGCACCTCCCTAACCCTTTTTAACCAATTGTGTCCATCTCTAACCCAGTTTTGCACCTCTCTATCCCTCATAAAGCCATTTTTTCCTCTTCCTAAACCATTTTTGCCCACTTTCAATGCGTTTTAGCCATTTTTTTCCTTCTCTAAACGATTTTGTCACTTTATAACCAATTTTCAGCCTTTTTTTTCCTTTTCTAAACTGCTTTTGCCCATTTCTCACCCATTTTGAGCTATTTTTGACCATTGCTAACCTATTTTTACTCACTTCTAACTCATTTGAAGTCATTTTTAGCTATTTCTAGCCTTGTCTAACAAAGTTCTTTTCCAGTTTTAAGCCATTTTTGGCCATTTCTAACACGGTTTTGCACTTCTCTCATCACTGTTAAGCCGGTTTTGGCCGTTTCTAACCCAATTTTGCTCTTCTCTAAAAATCTTCAAAGCAAGTTTGGCTATTTCTAAACCATTTTTTCCCAATTGCAACCCGTTTCAAGCCATAGTTTTCCTTTTCTAACCCGGTTTTGCACATCTCTAATAAATCTGGGCCCAGTTTTAACCTTCTCTAACCCATTTTTGGGCTTCTCTACCCCTTCTTAACCGATCTTTGGCCATTTCTAACCCACTTTGAGCTATTTTTAACTCCCTTCAAGCCATTTTTGGCCATTTCTACCCGTTTTGCACCTCTCTAACTCTTTTTAACCGTTTGTGTCCATTTCTAACCCAGTTTTGCACCTCCCTAACCCTTTTTAACCAATTGTGTCCATCTCTAACCCAGTTTTGCACCTCTCTATCCCTCATAAAGCCATTTTTTCCTCTTTCTAAACCATTTTTGCCCACTTTCAATGCGTTTTAGCCATTTTTTTCCTTCTCTAAACGATTTTGTCACTTTATAACCAATTTTCAGCCTTTTTTTTCCTTTTCTGAACTGCTTTTGCCCATTTCTCACCCATTTTGAGCTATTTTTGACCATTGCTAACCTATTTTTACTCACTTCTAACTCATTTGAAGTCATTTTTAGCTATTTCTAGCCTTGTCTAACAAAGTTCTTTTCCAGTTTTAAGCCATTTTTGGCCATTTCTAACACGGTTTTGCACTTCTCTCATCACTGTTAAGCCGGTTTTGGCCGTTTCTAACCCAATTTTGCTCTTCTCTAAAAATCTTCAAAGCAAGTTTGGCTATTTCTAAACCATTTTTTCCCAATTGCAACCCGTTTCAAGCCATAGTTTTCCTTTTCTAACCCGGTTTTGCACATCTCTAATAAATCTGGGCCCAGTTTTAACCTTCTCTAACCCATTTTTGGGCTTCTCTACCCCTTCTTAACCGATCTTTGGCCATTTCTAACCCACTTTGAGCTATTTTTAACTCCCTTCAAGCCATTTTTGGCCATTTCTACCCGTTTTGCACCTCTCTAACTCTTTTTAACCGTTTGTGTCCATTTCTAACCCAGTTTTGCACCTCCCTAACCCTTTTTAACCAATTGTGTCCATCTCTAACCCAGTTTTGCACCTCTCTATCCCTCATAAAGCCATTTTTTCCTCTTCCTAAACCATTTTTGCCCACTTTCAATGCGTTTTAGCCATTTTTTTCCTTCTCTAAACGATTTTGTCACTTTATAACCAATTTTCAGCCTTTTTTTTCCTTTTCTAAACTGCTTTTGCCCATTTCTCACCCATTTTGAGCTATTTTTGACCATTGCTAACCTATTTTTACTCACTTCTAACTCATTTGAAGTCATTTTTAGCTATTTCTAGCCTTGTCTAACAAAGTTCTTTTCCAGTTTTAAGCCATTTTTGGCCATTTCTAAGACGGTTTTGCACTTCTCTCATCATTGTTAAGCCGGTTTTGGCCGTTTCTAACCCAATTTTGCTCTTCTCTAAAAATCTTCAAAGCAAGTTTGGCTATTTCTAAACCATTTTTTCCCAATTGCAACCCGTTTCAAGCCATAGTTTTCCTTTTCTAACCCGGTTTTGCACATCTCTAATAAATCTGGGCCCAGTTTTAACCTTCTCTAACCCATTTTTGGGCTTCTCTACCCCTTCTTAACCGATCTTTGGCCATTTCTAACCCACTTTGAGCTATTTTTAACTCCCTTCAAGCCATTTTTGGCCATTTCTACCCGTTTTGCACCTCTCTAACTCTTTTTAACCGTTTGTGTCCATTTCTAACCCAGTTTTGCACCTCCCTAACCCTTTTTAACCAATTGTGTCCATCTCTAACCCAGTTTTGCACCTCTCTATCCCTCATAAAGCCATTTTTTCCTCTTCCTAAACCATTTTTGCCCACTTTCAATGCGTTTTAGCCATTTTTTTCCTTCTCTAAACGATTTTGTCACTTTATAACCAATTTTCAGCCTTTTTTTTCCTTTTCTAAACTGCTTTTGCCCATTTCTCACCCATTTTGAGCTATTTTTGACCATTGCTAACCTATTTTTACTCACTTCTAACTCATTTGAAGTCATTTTTTAGCTATTTCTAGCCTTGTCTAACAAAGTTCTTTTCCAGTTTTTAAGCATTTTTGGCCATTCTAACACGGTTTTTGCACTTCTCTCATCACTTGTTAAGCCGGTTTTGGCCGTTTCTAACCCAATTTTGCTCTTCTCTAAAATCTTCAAAGCAAGTTTTGGCTATTTCTAAACCATTTTTTCCCAATTGCAACCCGTTTCAAGCCATAGTTTTCCTTTTCTAACCCGGTTTTTGCACATCTCTACTAAATCTGGGCCCAGTTTTAACCTTCTCTAACCCATCTTTTGGGCTTCTCTACCCTTCTTAACCGATCTTTGGCCATTTCTAACCCCACTTTGAGCTATTTCTTAACTCCCTTCAAGCCATTTTTGGCCATTTCTACCCGTTTTGCACCTCTCTAACCCTTTTTTAACCATTTGTGTCCATTTCTAACCCAGTTTTGCACCTCCCTAACCCTTTTTCAACCAATTGTGTCCAATCTCTAACCCAGTTTGCACCTCTCATCCCTCATAAAGCCATTTTTTTCCTCTTTCCTAAACCATTTTTGCCCACTTTTCAATGCGTTTTAGCCATTTTTTTTCCTTCTCTAACACTATTTGTCACTTTATAACCAATTTTCAGCCTTTTTTTTTTCCTTTTCTAAACTGCTTTTTGCCCATTTCTCACCCATTTTGAGCTATTTTTTGACCATTGCTAACCTATTTTTACTCACTTCTAACTCATTTGAAGTCATTTTTTAGCTATTTCTAGCCTTGTCTAACAAAGTTCTTTTCCAGTTTTAAGCCATTTTTGGCCATTTCTAACACGGTTTTGCACTTCTCTCATCACTGTTAAGCCGGTTTTGGCCGTTTCTAACCCAATTTTGCTCTTCTCTAAAAATCTTCAAAGCAAGTTTGGCTATTTCTAAACCATTTTTTTCCCAATTGCAACCCGTTTCAAGCCATAGTTTTCCTTTTCTAACCCGGTTTTGCACATCTCTAATAAATCTGGGCCCAGTTTTAACCTTCTCTAACCCATTTTTGGGCTTCTCTACCCCTTCTTAACCGATCTTTGGCCCATTTTCCTAACCCACTTTGAGCTATTTTTAACTCCCTTCAAGCCATTTTTGGCCATTTCTAACCCAGTTAGTTTGCACCTCCTCTAACTCTTTTTAACCAGTTTGTGTCCATTTCTAACCCAGTTTTTGCACCTCCCTAACCCTTTTTTAACCAATTGTGTCCCATCTCTAACCCAGTTTTGCACCTCTCATATCCCTCATAAAGCCATTTTTTCCTCTTCCTAAACCATTTTTGCCCCCTTTCAATGCGTTTTAGCCATTTTTTTTCCTTCTCTAAACAATTTTGTCACTTTATAAACCAATTTTTCAGCCTTTTTTTTTCCTTTTCTAAACTGCTTTTGCCCATTTCTCACCCATTTTGAGCTATTTTTGACCATTGCTAACCTATTTTTACTCACTTCTAACTCATTTGAAGTCATTTTAGCTATTTCTAGCCTTGTCTAACAAAGTTCTTTTCCAGTTTTAAGCCATTTTTGGCCATTTCTAACACGGTTTTGCACTTCTCTCATCATTGTTAAGCCGGTTTTGGCCGTTTCTAACCCAATTTTGCTCTTCTCTAAAATCTTCAAAGCAAGTTTGGCTATTTCTAAACCATTTTTTCCAATTGCAACCCGTTTTCAAGCCATAGTTTCCTTTTCTAACCCGGTTTTGCAACATCTCTAATAAATCTGGGCCCAAGTTTTAACCTTCTCTAACCAATTTTTGGATTCTCTACCCCTTCTTAACCGATCTTTGGACATTTCTAACCAACTTTGAGCTATTTTTAACTCCCTTCAAGCCATTTTGTGTCCATTTTCTAACCCAGTTTTTGCACCTCTCTAACTCTTTTTAACCAGTTTTGTGTCCATTTTCTAACCCAGTTTTTGCACATCCCTAACCCTTTTTAACCAATTGTGTCCATCTCCTAACCCAGTTTTGCACCTCTCTATCCCTCATAAAGCCATTTTTTCCTCTTCCTAAACCATTTTTTGCCCGCTTTCAATGCGTTTTAGCCATTTTTTTTCCTTCTCTAAACAATTTTGTCACTTTATAACCTATTTTCAGCCTTTTTTTTTCTTTTCTGAAACTGCTTTTGCCCATTTCTCACCCATTTGAGCTATTTTTTGACCATTGCTAACCTATTTTTTACTCACTTCTAACTCATTTGAAGTCATTTTTAGCTATTTCTAGCCTGTCTAACAAAGTCTTTTCCAGTTTTAAGCATTTTTTGGCCATTTCTAACACGGGGTTTTTGCACTTTCTCTCATCACTGTTAAGCCGGTTTTTGGCCGTTTCTACCAATTTGTCTCTTCTCTAAAAATCTTCAAAGCAAGTTTGGCTATTTCTAAACCATTTTTTTTTTTCTCCCAATTGCAACCCGTTTCAAGCCATATGTTTCCTTTTCTAACCCGGCTTGTTTGCACATCTCTAATAAATCTGGGCCCAGTTTTAACCTCTCTAACCCATTTTTGGGCTTCTCTACCCCCTTCTTAACCGATCTCTTGGCCATTTCTACCCACTTTGAGCTATTTTTTAACTCCCCTTCAGCCATTTTTGTCCATTTCCTACCCCGTTTTTGCACCCTCTCTAACTCTTTTTTAACCATTTGTGTCATTTCTAACCCAGTTTTGCACCTCCCTAACCCTTTTTAACCAATTGTGTCCATCTCTAACCCAGTTTGTTGCACCTCTCTATCCCTCATAAAGCCATTTTTTCCTCTTCCTAAACCATTTTTTGCCCACTTTCAACTGCGTTTTAGCCATTTTTTTTCCTTCTCTAAACGAATTTGTCACTTTTATAACCAATTTTCAGCCTTTTTTTTTCCTTTTTCTAAACTGCTTTTGCCCATTTCTCACCCATTTTGAGCTATTTTTGACCATTGCTAACCTATTTTTTACTCACTTCTAACTCATTTGAAGTCATTTTTAGCTATTCTAGCCTTGTCCTAACAAGTTCTTTTCCAGTTTTAAGCCATTTTTGGCCATTTCTAACACTGGTTTTGCACTTCTCTCATCACTTGTTAAGCCGGTTTTGGCCGTTTTTCTAACCCAATTTTTGCTCTTCTCTAAAAATCTTCAAAGCAAGTTTGGCTATTTCTAAACCATTTTTTCCCAATTGCAACCCGTTTCAAGCCATAAGTTTTTCCCTTTTCTAACCCGGGTTTTTTGCACATCTCTAATAAATCTGGGCCCAGTTTAACCTTCTCTAACCCATTTTTGGGCTTCTCTACCCCTTCTTAACCGATCTTTGGCCATTTCTAACCCACTTTGAGCTATTTTTAACTCCCTTCAAGCCATTTGTGTCCATTTCTAACCCAGTTTTGCACCTCCCTAACCCTTTTTAACCAATTGTGTCCATTTCTAACCCAGTTTTGCACCTCCCTAACCCTTTTTAACCAATTGTGTCCATCTCTAACCCAGTTTTGCACCTCTCTATCCCTCATAAAGCCATTTTTTCCTCTTCCTAAACCAATTTTTGCCCGCTTTCAATGCGTTTTAGCCATTTTTTTTCCTTCTCTAAACAATTTTGTCACTTTATAACCATTTTTCAGCCTTTTTTTTTTCCTTTTCTAACTGCTTTTTGCCCATTTCTCACCCATTTTGAGCTATTTTTGACCATTGCTAACCTATTTTTACTCACTTCTAACTCATTTGAAGTCATTTTTAGCTATTTCTAGCCTTGTCTAACAAAGTTCTTTTCCAGTTTTTAACCCATTTTGGCCATTTCTAACACGGTTTTGCACTTCTCTCATCACTGTTAAGCCGGTTTTGCCGTCTCTAACCCAATTTTTGTCTTCTCCTAAAAACCTGTCAAACAAGTTGGCTATTTCTAAACCATTTTTTTCCCAATTTGCAACCCGTTTCAAGCCATAGTTTCATTTTCTAACCGGTTTTGCACAATCTCTAATAAATCTGGGGCCCAGTTTTACCTTCTCTAACCCATTTTTGGGCTTCTCTACCCCTTCTTAACCGATCCTTTGGCCATTTCTAACCCACTTTTGAGCTATTTTTAACTCCCTTCAAGCCATTTTTGGCCATTTCTAACCCGTTTTGCACCTCTCCTAACTCTTTTTTAACCGTTGTGTCCATTTCTAACCCGTTTTGCACCTCCCTAACCTTTTTTTAACCAATTGTGTCCATCTCTAACCCAGTTTTTGCACCTCTATATCCCTCATAAAGCCATTTTTTTTCCCTCTTCCTAAACATTTTTGCCCACTTTCAATGCGTTGTTTAGCCATTTTTTTTCCTTCTCTAAACAATTTTGTCACTTTATAACCTATTTTCAGCCTTTTTTTTTTTCCTTTTCTAAACTGCTTTTGCCCCATTTCCTCACCATTTTTGAGCTATTTTTTGACCATTGCTAACCTATTTTTACTCACTTCTAACTCATTTGAAGTCATTTTTAAGCTATTTCTAGCCTTGTCTAACAAGTTCTTTTCCAGTTTTAAGCCATTTTGGCCATTTCTAACACGGTTTTGCACTTCTCTCATCACTGTTAAGCCGGTTTTGGCCGTTTCTAACCCAATTTTGCTCTTCTCTAAAAATCTTCAAAGCAAGTTTGGCTATTTCTAAACCATTTTTTCCCAATTGCAACCTGTTTCAAGCCATAGTTTTCCTTTTCTAACCCGGTTTTGCACATCTCTAATAAATCTGGGCCCAGTTTTAACCTTCTCTAACCCATTTTTGGGCTTCTCTACCCCTTCTTAACCGATCTTTGGCCATTTCTAACCCACTTTGAGCTATTTTTAACTCCCTTCAAGCCATTTTTGGCCATTTCTACCCGTTTTGCACCTCTCTAACTCTTTTTAACCATTTGTGTCCATTTCTAACCCAGTTTTGCACCTCCCTAACCCTTTTTAACCAATTGTGTCCATCTCTAACCCAGTTTTGCACCTCTCTATCCCTCATAAAGCCATTTTTTCCTCTTCCTAAACCATTTTTGCCCACTTTCAATGCGTTTTAGCCATTTTTTTCCTTCTCTAAACGATTTTGTCACTTTATAACCAATTTTCAGCCTTTTTTTTCCTTTTCTAAACTGCTTTTGCCCATTTCTCACCCATTTTGAGCTATTTTTGACCATTGCTAACCTATTTTTACTCACTTCTAACTCATTTGAAGTCATTTTTAGCTATTTCTAGCCTTGTCTAACAAAGTTCTTTTCCAGTTTTAAGCCATTTTTGGCCATTTCTAACACGGTTTTGCACTTCTCTCATCATGTTAAGCCGGTTTTGGCCGTTTCTAACCCAATTTTGCTCTTCTCTAAAAATCTTCAAAGCAAGTTTGGCTATTTCTAAACCATTTTTTCCCAATTGCAACCCGTTTCAAGCCATAGTTTTCATTTTCTAACCCGGTTTTGCACATCTCTAATAAATCTGGGCCCAGTTTTAACCTTCTCTAACCCATTTTTGGGCTTCTCTACCCCTTCTTAACCGATCTTTGGCCATTTCTAACCCACTTTGAGCTATTTTTAACTCCCTTCAAGCCATTTGTGTCCATTTCTAACCCAGTTTTGCACCTCCCTAACCCTTTTTAACCAATTGTGTCCATTTCTAACCCAGTTTTGCACCTCCCTAACCCTTTTTAACCAATTGTGTCCATCTCTAACCCAGTTTTGCACCTCTCTATCCCTCATAAAGCCATTTTTTCCTCTTCCTAAACCATTTTTGCCCACTTTCAATGCGTTTTAGCCATTTTTTTCCTTCTCTAAACAATTTTGTCACTTTATAACCTATTTTCAGCCTTTTTTTTCTTTTCTAAACTGCTTTTGCCCATTTCTCACCCATTTTGAGCTATTTTTGACCATTGCTAACCTATTTTTACTCACTTCTAACTCATTTGAAGTCATTTTTAGCTATTTCTAGCCTTGTCTAACAAAGTTCTTTTCCAGTTTTAAGCCATTTTTGGCCATTTCTAACACGGTTTTGCACTTCTCTCATCACTGTTAAGCCGGTTTTGGCCGTTTCTAACCCAATTTTGCTCTTCTCTAAAAATCTTCAAAGCAAGTTTGGCTATTTCTAAACCATTTTTTCCCAATTGCAACCCGTTTCAAGCCATAGTTTTCCTTTTCTAACCCGGTTTTGCACATCTCTAATAAATCTGGGCCCAGTTTTAACCTTCTCTAACCCATTTTTGGGCTTCTCTACCCCTTCTTAACCGATCTTTGGCCATTTCTAACCCACTTTGAGCTATTTTTAACTCCCTTCAAGCCATTTGTGTCCATTTCTAACCCAGTTTTGCACCTCTCTAACTCTTTTTAACCATTTGTGTCCATTTCTAACCCAGTTTTGCACCTCCCTAACCCTTTTTAACCAATTGTGTCCATCTCTAACCCAGTTTTGCACCTCTCTATCCCTCATAAAGCCATTTTTTCCTCTTCCTAAACCATTTTTGCCCACTTTCAATGCGTTTTAGCCATTTTTTTCCTTCTCTAAACGATTTTGTCACTTTATAACCAATTTTCAGCCTTTTTTTTCCTTTTCTAAACTGCTTTTGCCCATTTCTCACCCATTTTGAGCTATTTTTGACCATTGCTAACCTATTTTTACTCACTTCTAACTCATTTGAAGTCATTTTTAGCTATTTCTAGCCTTGTCTAACAAAGTTCTTTTCCAGTTTTAAGCCATTTTTGGCCATTTCTAACACGGTTTTGCACTTCTCTCATCACTGTTAAGCCGGTTTTGGCCGTTTCTAACCCAATTTTGCTCTTCTCTAAGAATCTTCAAAGCAAGTTTGGCTATTTCTAAACCATTTTTTCCCAATTGCAACCCGTTTCAAGCCATAGTTTTCCTTTTCTAACCCGGTTTTGCACATCTCTAATAAATCTGGGCCCAGTTTTAACCTTCTCTAACCCATTTTTGGGCTTCTCTACCCCTTCTTAACCGATCTTTGGCCATTTCTAACCCACTTTGAGCTATTTTTAACTCCCTTCAAGCCATTTTTGGCCATTTCTACCCGTTTTGCACCTCTCTAACTCTTTTTAACCATTTGTGTCCATTTCTAACCCAGTTTTGCACCTCCCTAACCCTTTTTAACCAATTGTGTCCATCTCTAACCCAGTTTTGCACCTCTCTATCCCTCATAAAGCCATTTTTTCCTCTTCCTAAACCATTTTTGCCCACTTTCAATGCGTTTTAGCCATTTTTTTCCTTCTCTAAACGATTTTGTCACTTTATAACCAATTTTCAGCCTTTTTTTTCCTTTTCTAAACTGCTTTTGCCCATTTCTCACCCATTTTGAGCTATTTTTGACCATTGCTAACCTATTTTTACTCACTTCTAACTCATTTGAAGTCATTTTAAGCTATTTCTAGCCTTGTCTAACAAAGTTCTTTTCCAGTTTTAAGCCATTTTTGGCCATTTCTAACACGGTTTTGCACTTCTCTCATCACTGTTAAGCCGGTTTTGGCCGTTTCTAACCCAATTTTGCTCTTCTCTAAAAATCTTCAAAGCAAGTTTGGCTATTTCTAAACCATTTTTTCCCAATTGCAACCCGTTTCAAGCCATAGTTTTCCTTTTCTAACCTGGTTTTGCACATCTCTAATAAATCTGGGCCCAGTTTTAACCTTCTCTAACCCATTTTTGGGCTTCTCTACCCCTTCTTAACCGATCTTTGGCCATTTCTAACCCACTTTGAGCTATTTTTAACTCCCTTCAAGCCATTTTTGTGCCCATTTCTACCCAGTTTTGCACCTCTCTAACTCTTTTTAACCATTTGTGTCCATTTCTAACCCAGTTTTGCACCTCCCCTAACCCTTTTTAACCAATTGTGTCCATCTCTAACCCAGTTTTGCACCTCTCTATCCCTCATAAAGCCATTTTTTCCTCTTCCTAAACCATTTTTTGCCCACTTTCAATGCGTTTTAGCCATTTTTTTTTTCCTTCTCCTAAACAATTTTGTCACTTTATAACCATATTTTCAGCCTTTTTGTTTTCCTTTTCTGAACTGCTTTTGCCCATTTTCTCACCCATTTTGAGCTATTTTTGACCATTGCTAACCTATTTTTTACTCACTTCTAACTCATTTGAAGTCATTTTTAGCTATTTCTAGCCTTGTCTAACAAAGTCTTTTCCAGTTTTAAGCCATTTTTTGGCCATTTCTAACACGGTTTTGCACTTCTCTCATCATTGTTAAGCCGGTTTTTGGCCAGTTTCTAACCCAATTTTGCTCTTCTCTAAAAATCTTCAAAGCAAGTTTGGCTATTTCTAAACCATTTTTTTCCCAATTGCAACCCGTTTTCAAGCCATAGTTTTCCTTTTTCTAACCGGTTTTGCACATCTCTAATAAATCTGGGCCCAGTTTTACCTTCCTCTAACCCATTTTTGGGCTTCTCCTACCCCTTCTTAACCGATCTTTGGCCATTTCTAACCCACTTTGAGCTATTTTTAACTCCCTTCAAGCCATTTTTGGCCCATTTCTACCCGTTTTGCACCTCTCTAACCTCTTTTTAACCATTTGTGTCCATTTCTAACCAGTTTTGCACCTCCCTAACCCTTTTTAACCAATTGTGTCCATCTCTAACCCAGTTTTGCACCTCTCTATCCCTCATAAAGCCATTTTTTCCTCTTCCTAAACCATTTTTGCCCACTTTTCAATGCGTTTTAGCCATTTTTTTCCTCTCTCGAAACAATTTTGTCACTTTATAACCAATTTTCAGCCTTTTTTTTCCTTTTCTAAACTGCTTTTTGCCCCATTTCTCACCCCATTTTGAGCTATTTTTGACCATTGCTAACCTATTTTTACTCACTTCTAACTCATTTGAAGTCATTTTTAAGCTATTTCTAGCCTTGTCTAACAAAGTTTCTTTTCCAGTTTTAAGCCATTTTTGGCCATTTCTAACACGGTTTTGCACTTCTCTCATCACTGTTAAGCGGGTTTTGCCGTTTTCTAACCCAATTTTGCTCTTCTCTAAAATCTTCAAACCAAGTTTGGCTATTTCTAAAACCATTTTTTCCCAATTGCAACCCGTTTCAAGCCATAGTTTTTCCTTTTTCTAACCCGGTTGTTTGCACATCTCTAATAAATCTGGGCCCAGTTTTAACCTTCTCTAACCCAGTTTTGGGCTTCTCTACCCCTTCTTAACCGATCTTTGGCCATTTCTAACCCACTTTGAGCTATTTTTAACTCCCTTCAAGCCATTTTGGCCATTTCTACCCGTTTTGCACTCTCTCTAACTCTTTTTAACATTTTGTGTCCATTTTCTAACCCAGTTTTGCACCTCCCTAACCCTTTTTAACCAATTGTGTCCATCTCTAACCCAGCTTTTGCACCTCCTCTATCCTCATAAAGCCATTTTTTTCCTCTTCCTAAACCATTTTTGCCCGCTTTCAATGCGTTTTAGCCATTTTTTTTCCTTCTCTAAACGAATTTTGTCACTTTATAACCAATTTCAGCCTTTTTTTTTCCTTTTTCTGAACTGCTTTTGCCCATTTCTCACCCATTTGAGCTATTTTTGACCATTGCTAACCTATTTTTTACTCACTTCTAACTCATTTGAAGTCATTTTTTAGCTATTTCTAGCCTTGTCTAACAAAGTTCTTTCCAGTTTAAGCCATTTTGGCCATTTCTAACGACGGTTTTGCACTTCTCTCATCACTGTTAAGCCTGGTTTGGCCGTTTCTAACCCAATTTTGCTCTTCTCTAAGAATCTTCAAGCAAGTTTGGCTATTTCTAAACCATTTTTTTCCCAATTGCAACCCGTTTCAAGCCATAGTTTTCCTTTTCTAACCCGGTTTTGCACATCTCTAATAAATCTGGGCCCAGTTTTAACCTTCTCTAACCCATTTTTGGGCTTCTCTACCCCTTCTTAACCGATCTTTGGCCATTTCTAACCCACTTTGAGCTATTTTTAACTCCCTTCAAGCCATTGTTGGCCATTTCTACCCCAGTTTTGCACCTCCCTAACCCTTTTTAACCATTTGTGTCCATTTCTAACCCAGTTTTTGCACCTCCCTAACCCTTTTTTAACCAATTGTGTCCATCTCTAACCCAGTTTTGCACCTCTCTATCCCTCATAAAGCCATTTTTTCCTCTTCCTAAACCATTTTTTGCCCACTTTCAATGCTGTCTTTAGCCATTTTTTTTCCTTCTCTAAACAATTTTGTCACTTTATAACCAATTTTCAGCCTTTTTTTTTCCTTTTCTAAACTGCTTTTGCCCATTTCTCACCCATTTTGAGCTATTTTTGACATTGCTAACCTATTTTACTCACTTCTAACTCATTTGAAGTCATTTTTAGCTATTTTCTAGCCTTGTCTAACAAAGTTCTTTTCCAGTTTTAAGCCATTTTTGGCCATTTCTAACACGGTTTTGCACTTCTCTCATCACTGTTAAGCCGGTTTTTGGCCGTTTCTAACCCACTTTTGCTCTTCTCTAAAAATCTTCAAACAAAGTTTGGCTATTTCTAAACCATTTTTTTTCCAATTGCAACCCGTTTCAAGCCATAGTTTTCCTTTTCTAACCCGGTTTTGCACATCTCTAATAAATCTGGGCCCAAGTTTTAAACCTTCTCTAACCCATTTTTGGGCTTCTCTACCCCTTCTTAACCGATCTTTGGCCATTTCTAACCCACTTTGAGATATTTTTAACTCCCTTCAAGCCATTTTTGGCCCATTTCTAACCAGTTTTGCACCTCTCTAACCCTTTTTAACCATATGTGTCCAATTCTAACCCAGTTTTGCACCTCCCTAACCCTTTTTAACCAATTGTGTCCATCTCTAACCCAGTTTTGCACTCTCTATCCCTCATAAAGCCATTTTTTCTCTTCCCTAAACCATATTTTTGCCCACTTTCAATGCGTTTTTAGCCATTTTTTTCCTTCTCTAAACAATTTTTGTCACTTTATAACCCAATTTTCAGCCTTTTTTTTTTTTCCTTTTTCTAAACTGCTTTGCCCATTTCTCACCCATTTTGAGCTATTTTTGACCATTGCTAACCTATTTTTACTCACTTCTAACTCATTTGAAGTCATTTTTAGCTATTTCTAGCCTTGTCTAACAAAGTTTCTTTTCCAGTTTTAAGCCATTTTTGGCCATTTCTAACACGGTTTTGCACTTCTCTCATCACTTGTTAAGCCGGTTTTTGGCCGTTTCTAACCAATTTTGCTCTCTCTAAAAATCTTCCAAACCAAGTTTGGCTATTTCTAAACCATTTTTTTCCCAATTGCAACCCGTTTCAAGCCATAGTTTTCCTTTTTCTAACCCGGTTTTGCACATCCTCTAATAAATCTGGGCCCAGTTTTTAACCTTCTCTAACCCATGTTTGGCTTCTCTACCCCTTCTTAACCTATCTTTGGACATTTCTAACCCACTTTGAGCTATTTTTAACTCCCTTCAAGCCATTTTGGCCATTTCTACCCGTTTTGCACATCTCTAACTCCTTTTTAACCATTGGGTCCATTTCTAACCCAGTTTTGCACCTCCCTAACCCCTTTTTAACCAATTGTGTCCATCTCTAACCCAGTATTTTGCACCTCTCTATCCCTCATAAAGCCATTTTTTTCCTCTTCCTAAACCATTTTTGCCACTTTCCACTGCGTTTTAGCCATTTTTTTCCTTCTCTAAACAGATTTTGTCACTTTTATAACCAATTTTCAGCCTTTTTTTTCCTTTTCTGAAACTGCTTTTGCCCATTTCTCACCCATTTTGAGCTATTTTTGACCATTGCTAACCTATTTTTACTCACTTCTAACTCATTTGAAGTCATTTTTAGCTATTTCTAGCCTTGTCTAACAAAGTTCTTTTCCAGTTTTAAGCCATTTTTGGCCATTTCTAAGACGGTTTTTGCACTTCTCTCATCACTGTTAAGCCGGTTTTGGCCGTTTCTAACCCAATTTTGCTCTTCTCTAAGAATCTTCAAAGCAAGTTTGGCTATTTCTAAACCATTTTTTCCCAATTGCAACCCGTTTCAAGCCATAGTTTTCCTTTTCTAACCCGGTTTTGCACATCTCTAATAAATCTGGGCCCAGTTTTAACCTTCTCTAACCCATTTTTGGGCTTCTCTACCCCTTCTTAACGATCTTTGGCCATTTCTAACCCACTTTGAGCTATTTTTAACTCCCTTCAAGCCATTTTGGCCATTTCTACCCGTTTTGCACCTCTCTAACTCTTTTTAACCATTTGTGTCCATTTCTAACCCAGTTTTGCACCTCCCTAACCCTTTTTAACCAATTGTGTCCATCTCTAACCCAGTTTTGCACCTCTCTATCCCTCATAAGCCATTTTTTCCTCTTTCCTAAACCATTTTTTGCCCACTTTCCAATGCGTTTTAGCCATTTTTTTCCTTCTCTAAACAATTTTTGTCACTTTATAACCAATTTTCAGCCTTTTTTTTTTCCTTTTCTAAACTGCTTTTGCCCATTTCTCACCCATTTTGAGCTATTTTGACCATTGCTAACCTATTTTTACTCACTTATAACTCATTTGAAGTCATTTTTAGCTATTTCTAGCCTTGTCTAACAAAGTTCTTTTCCAGTTTTAAGACATTTTTTGGCCATTTCTAACACGGTTTTGCACTTCTCTCATCATTGTTAAGCCGGTTTTGGCCGTTTCTAACCCAATTTTTGCTCTTCTCTAAAAATCTTTCAACGCAAGTTTGGCTATTTCTAAACCATTTTTCCCAATTGCAACCCGTTTTCAAGCCATAGTTTTCCTTTTCTAAACCCGGTTTTGCACATCTCTAATAAATCTGGGCCCAGTTTTAACCTTCTCTAACCAATTCTTTTGGCTTCTCACCCCTTCTTAACCGATCTTTGGCCCATTTCTAACCCACTTTGAGCTATTTTTAACTCCCTTCAAGACATTTTGGCCAATTTCTACCCGTTTTGCACCTCTCCTACCCTTTTTAACCATTTGTGTCCATTTCTAACCCAGTTTTGCACCTCCCTAACCCTTTTTAACCAATTGTGTCCATCTCTAACCAGTTTTGCACCTCTCTATCCCTCATAAAAGCCATTTTTTCCTCTTCCTAAACCCATTTTTTGCCCACTTTCAACTGCGTTTTAGCCATTTTTTTCCTTCTCTCAAACAATTTTGTCACTTTATAACCAATTTTTCAGCCTTTTTTTTTTTCCTTTTCTAAACTGCTTTTGCCCATTTCTCACCCATTTTGAGCTATTTTTGACCATTGCCTAACCTATTTTTACTCACTTCTAACTCATTTGAAGTCATTTTTTAGCTATTTCTAGCCTTGTCTAACAAAGTTCTTTTCCAGTTTTAAGCCATTTTGGCCATTTCTAACACGGTTTTGCACTTCTCTCATCACTGTTAAGCGGTTTGGCCGTTTCTAACCCAATTTTGCTCTTCTCTAAAATCTTCAAACCAAGTTTGGCTATTTCTAAACCATTTTTTTCCCAATCTGCAACCCGTTTCAAGCCATAGTTTTCCTTTTCTAACCCGGTTTTGCACATCTCTAATAAATCTGGGCCCAGTTTTAACCTTCTCTAACCCATTTTTTGGGCTTCTCTACCCCTTCTTAACCGATCTTTGGCCATTTCTAACCCACTTGAGCTATTTTTAACTCCCTTCAAGCCATTTTTGGCCATTTCTACCCGTTTTGCACCTCTCTAACCCTTTTTAAACCATTTGTGTCCATTTTCTAACCCAGTTTTTTGCACCTCCCTAACCCTTTTTAACCAATTGTGTCCATCTCTAACCCAGTTTTGCACCTCTCTATCCCTCATAAAGCCATTTTTTCCTCTTCCTAACCATTTTTGCCCACTTTCAACGCGTTTTAGCCCTTTTTTTTCCTTCTCTAAACGAATTTTGTCACTTTATAACCTAATTTTCAGCCTTTTTTTTTTCCTTTTCTGAACTGCTTTTGCCCATTTCTCAACCATTTGAGCTATTTTTGACCATTGCTAACCTATTTTTACTCACTTCTAACTCATTTGAAGTCATTTTTTAGCTATTTCTAGCCTTGTCTAACAAAGTTCTTTTCCAGTTTTTAAGCCATTTTTGGCCATTTCTAACACGGTTTTGCACTTCTCTCATCCACTGTTAAGCCGGTTTTTGGCCGTTTCTAACCAATTTTTGCTCTTCTCTAAAAATCTTCAAAGCAAGTTTGGCTATTTCTAAACCATTTTTTCCCAATTGCAACCCGTTTCAAGCCATAGTTTTCCTTTTTCTAACCCGGTTTTTGCACATCTCTAATAAATCTGGGCCCAGTTTTAACCTTCTCTAACCCATTTTTGGGCTTCTCTACCCCTTCTTAACCGATCTTTGGCCATTTCTAACCCACTTGAGCTATTTTTAACTCCCTTCAAGCCATTTTTGGCCCATTTCTACCCGTTTTGCACCTCTCTAACTCTTTTTTAACCATTTGTGTCCATTTCTAACCCAGTTTTGCACCTCCCTAACCCTTTTTTAACCAATTGTGTCCATCTCTAACCAGTTTTGCACCTCTCATACCCTCATAAAGCCATTTTTTCCTCTTCCTAAACCATTTTTGGCCCACTTTCAACTGCGTTTTAGCCATTTTTTTTCCTTCTCTAAACGAATTTTCGTCACTTTATAACCTAATTTTCAGCCTTTTTTTTTTTTTTTCTTTTCTAAACTGCTTTTGCCATTTCTCACCCATTTTGAGCTATTTTTTGACCATTGCTAACCTATTTTTACTCACTTCTAACTCATTTTGAAGTCATTTTTAGCTATTTCTAGCCTGTCTCTAACAAAGTTCTTTTCCAGTTTTAAGCCATTTTTGGCCATTTCTAACACGGTTTTGCACTTCTCTCATCACTGTTAAGCCGGTTTTGGCCGTTTCTAACCCAATTTTGCTCTTCTCTAAGAATCTTCAAAGCAAGTTTGGCTATTTCTAAACCATTTTTTTCCAATTGCAACCCGTTTCAAGCCATAGTTTTCCTTTCTAACCCGGTTTTGCACATCTCTAATAAATCTGGGCCCAGTTTTAACCTTCTCTAACCCATTTTTTGGGCTTCTCTACCCCTTCCTTAACCGATCTATTGGCCATTTCTAACCCACTTTGAGCTATTTTTTAACTCCCTTCAAGCCATTTTTGGCCATTTCTACCCGTTTTTGCACCTCTCTAACTCTTTTTAACCATGTTGTGTCCATTTCTAACCCAGTTTCTGCACCTCCCTAACCCTTTTTAACCAATTGTGTCCATCTCTAACCCAGTTTTGCACCTCTCTATCCCTCATAAGCCATTTTTTCTCTTCCTAAACCATTTTTGCCCACTTTCAACTGCGTTTTAGCCATTTTTTTTCCTTCTCTAACGATTTTGTCACTTTATAACCAATTTTCAGCCTTTTTTTTTCCTTTTCTGAACTGCTTTTGCCCATTTTCTCACCCATTTTTGAGCTATTTTTGACCATTGCTAACCTATTTTTACTCACTTCTAACTCATTTGAAGTCATTTTTTAGCTATTTCTAGCCTTGTCTAACAAAGTCTCTTTTCCAGTTTTAGCAATTTTGGCCATTTTCTAACACGGTTTTGCACTTCTCTCATCACTGTTAAGCGGTTTTGGCCGTTTCTAACCCAATTTTGCTCTTCTCTAAGAATCTTCAAGCAAGTTTGGCTATTTTCTAAACATTTTTTTTCCAAATTGAACCCGTTTCAAGCCATTAGTTTTCCTTTTCTAACCCGGTTTTTTGCACATCTCTAATAAATCTGGGCCCAGTTTTAACCTTCTCTAACCCATTTTTTGGGCTTCTCTACCCCTTCTTAACCGATCTTTGGCCATTTCTAACCCACTTTGAGCTATTTTTACTCCCTTCAAGCCATTTTTGCCATTTCTACCCGTTTTGCACCTCTCTAACTCTTTTTACCATTTTGTGTCCATTTTCTAACCCAGTTTTGCACCTCCCTAACCCTTTTTAACCAATTGTGCCCATCTCTAACCCCAGTTTTGCACCTCTCCTATCCCTCATAAAGCCATTTTTTTCCTCTTCCTAAACCATTTTTTGCCCGCTTTCAATGCGTTTTAGCCATTTTTTTCCTTCTCTAAACAATTTTGTCACTTTATAACCTATTTTCAGCCTTTTTTTTCCTTTTCTAAACTGCTTTTGCCCATTTCTCAACCATTTTGAGCTATTTTTGACCATTGCTAACCTATTTTTACTCACTTCTAACTCATTTGAAGTCATTTTTAGCTATTTTCTAGCCTTGTCTAACAAAGTTCTTTTCCAGTTTTAAGCCATTTTTTGGCCATTTCTAAACACGGTTTTGCACTTCTCTCATCACTTGTTAAGCCGGTTTTGGCCGTTTTCTAACCCAATTTTTGCTCTTCTCTAAAAATCTTCAAAGCAAGTTTGGCTATTTCTAAACCCATTTTTTCCCAATTGCAACCCGTTTCAAGCCATAGTTTTCCTTTTCTAACCCGGTTTTTTGCACATCTCTAATAAATCTGGGCCCATGGTTTTTTTTAACCTTCTCTAACCCATTTTTGGGCTTCTCTACCCCTTCTTAACGATCTTTGGCCATTTCTAACCCACTTTGAGCTATTTTTAACTCCCTTCAAGCCCATTTTTGGCCATTCTCTACCCGTTTTGCACCTCTCTAACTCTTTTTAAACATTTGTGTCCATTTCTAACCCGGTTTTGCACCTCCCTAACCCTTTTTAACCAATTGTGTCCATCTCTAACCCAGTTTTGCACTCTCTATCCCTCATAAAGCCATTTTTTTCCTCTTCCTAAACCATTTTTGCCCACTTTCAATGCGTTTTAGCCATTTTTTTCCTTCTCTAAACGATTTTGTCACTTTATAACCAATTTTCAGCCTTTTTTTCCTTTTCTGAACTGCTTTTGCCCATTTCTCACCCATTTTGAGCTATTTTTGACCATTGCTAACCTATTTTTACTCACTTCTAACTCATTTGAAGTCATTTTTTAGCTATTCTAGCCTTGTCTAACAAAGTTCTTTTCCAGTTTTAAGCCATTTTTTGGCCATTTCTAACACGGTTTTGCACTTCTCTCTCACTGTTAAGCCGGTTTTGGCCGTTTCTAACCCAATTTTGCTCTTCTCTAAAATCTTCAAACCAAGTTTGGCTATTTCTAAACCCATTTTTTTTTCCCAATTGCAACCCGTTTCAAGCCATAGTTTCCCTTTTCTAACCCGGTTTTTTGCACATCTCTAATAAATCTGGGCCCAGTTTTTAACCCTTCTCTAACCCATTTTTGGGCTTCTCTACCCCTTCTTAACCGATCTTTGGCCATTTCTAACCACACTTTGAGCTAATTTTTTAACTCACCTTCAAGCCATGTTTTGGCCATTTCTACCGTTTTGCACCTCTCTAACCTCTTTTAACCATTTTGTGTCCATTTCTAACCCCAGGTTTGCACCTCCCTAACCCTTTTTAACCAATTGTGTCCATCTCTAAAAAACCCACCCAGTTTTGCACCTCTCTATCCTCTCATAAAGCCATTTTTTCCTCTTCCTAAACAATTTTTGCCACTTTCAATGCGTTTTAGCCATTTTTTTCCTTCTCTAAACAATTTTGTCACTTTATAACCAATTTTCAGCCTTTTTTTTCCTTTTCTGAACTGCTTTTGCCCATTTCTCACCCATTTTGAGCTATTTTTGACCATTGCTAACCTATTTTTACTCACTTCTAACTCATTTGAAGTCATTTTTAGCTATTTCTAGCCTTGTCTAACAAAGTTCTTTTCCAGTTTTAAGCCATTTTTGGCCATTTCTAACACGGTTTTGCACTTCTCTCATCACTGTTAAGCCGGTTTTGGCCGTTTCTAACCCAATTTTGCTCTTCTCTAAAAATCTTCAAAGCAAGTTTGGCTATTTCTAAACCATTTTTTCCCAATTGCAACCCGTTTCAAGCCATAGTTTTCCTTTTCTAACCGGTTTTGCACATCTCTAATAAATCTGGGCCCAGTTTTAACCTTCTCTAACCCATTTTTGGGCTTCTCTACCCCTTCTTAACCGATCTTTGGCCATTTCTAACCCACTTTGAGCTATTTTTAACTCCCTTCAAGCCATTTTTGGCCATTTCTACCCAGTTTTGCACCTCTCTAACCCTTTTTAACCAATTGTGTCCATCTCTAACCCAGTTTTGCACCTCCCTAAAAGCCTTTTTTCCCAATTGTGTCCATCTTCTAACCCAGTTTTGCACCTCTCTATCCACTCATAAAGCCTTTTTTTGTTCCTTCTTTTCCAGTTTTTTAAGCCATTTTGGCCATTTTTTTGCACTTCTCTTCACTTGTTAAGCCGCCGTTTTAAACCAATTTTGCTTTTTGA